>NW_026095917.1:0-180000 GCF_023614345.1 Adelges cooleyi | reverse complement strand
CCGGGGCTCCGTAGAGGAGTATCGAGTGAACGACACTGACGAGCAGCCTTCGTCTAGGCTCACGGGGGCCGCCGATGTTAGGCATAAGCCTTGACAAGGACGTGAGCGCGCCCTGCGCTTTTACCGCCGCAGCCTCGACGTGCTGCTTGAAGCTGAGGTCGCGATCCACGATGACCCCTAGGTACTTCATGGTCTCGGTTACCTCAACTTCTACGTCATTGAGGAAAATACGTGGAACCCGATCCTTGTAATTCCTCCTGAACGCCACCGCTTCTGTCTTCTCGACAGCCAGGTGCAGGCCCAGAGAGCGGAACTTGGTCGCTACCGCGCTCAGAGCTCCGTTTACTCTGTCCTCCACCTCCTCGACCGTCTTGCCAGAGGCGATGACGAGCGTGTCGTCTGCGAAGCCGATTACCGTTGACTGGACCGGTAGTTCGGCTCGCAACACCGTATCGTACGTCAAGTTCCATAGGGTCGGCCCCACCACCGATCCCTGTGGAACACCGCATGAAACCTCCACCCGCAGTTCACCGTCGTCCGCTGCGGGGCACGCGATCCTTGCTGCCCGCTCCGAGAAGTAGGAGCTGAAAATGCGCTGTAGGTACAGCGGCACTTCCCACTCCTGTAGGGCACTCATTATATGGCGCCAGCCGATGGAGTTGAATGCGTTTCTGACATCCAGGCTGACTGCCACACAGGCCTCGTAGCTGTTCACGGCGGTGAGTGCCTTCTCTCGGAGCATGCGCAATGCGTCGTCCGTCGACTTTCCCTTCCGAAAGCCGAACTGCCGGTCTGATAGCCCCCCTCTGTCGTCGAGGTGCTTCTCCAACCGGCGGACTAGCAGGAACTCCAGTAGCTTCCCAACGTCGTTCAAGAGGCACAGCGGCCGGTATGACGATGGTTCGTCCACCGGCTTTTGCCCCTTGCGAAGCAGCACTAGTCGTGCTTGCTTCCAACGTGTGGGAAAGCCACCCGCCTTGAGGCAGGCGTTCAGCATGGAGACAACGAAGGTCGGGTCAGCCTTGTATGTCTCCGCAAGGATCGCGTTGTTGATGCAGTCCGGACCAGGGGCTTTCTTCCTGCCCTTTACCCGCGCGACCGCAACCCCGACTTCCTCCCGCGTGAACACGGGGTGGTCGTCGGTCAGTGGCCTCGGGACCGGAACCGGAACGAAGGCCCCGTCGTCTGGAAAAAGAGCACTCGTTACTCTTTCCAGAGCGGCGGCCTCCATCTGATCCGCGGCGGGAGCCCCCTTCAGCTTCTTCATCACCAGCTTATAGGGTTTTCCCCACGGGTCCTGGTCCACGGACTGCACAAGCTCGTCCCAGCACCTCCTCTTGCTGCGGTGAACTGCCACCTTGAGGTTCCGCCTTGCCTCTCTGAGCGCCGCCAGGGCTTCTGCAGAGATGTTCTCGGCTTCTCTGCCGCCCCTGGCCGCTTCCCGCGTGGCGGCACGCTTGACGGCCCTCCTTGCCCTCGTGCATGTCCTTCTGAGCTCGGCTATTTCAGCCGTCCACCAGTGGGCCGGGGGTTTTGCCCCTGGTGGACCCTTCCTGGTGGGTAGTGCGAAGTTGCAAGTGTGCGTGACACGCCTCTCGAACTCCGCCGCCCACCATTCCACGAGCTCGTTGGGGTCGTCTGGCGGCTCCACCATCTCTCTTCCCCACTTGGCAAGCGCATACCCAGCGGTGAAGAGGTCCCTGCCGATGCCCTTCGCGGTATTCCAGCCTTTGAGATGTTGAGCGGTGCGGTGCGGGCGCCTGCCAGTCAACATCTCGAACTGGATGGTGTGGTGGTCGGAGTGGTTATCTTCCTCCGACCGTACTGTCCACCCACTCAGCGCTCCAATAGCAGACTCACTTGCAAGGGTGACGTCTACTATTGAGCCTCGGCCCCTCCCAACGAAGGTCGGCTCCGCCCCCTCGTTGACCACCACGAGGCCCAGCCCGTCGACAAGGGATACTAGGCCATCTCCCCGCGCGTCGGACACCCAGTCCCCCCAGGCTGCCGAGCGCGCGTTGAAATCTCCCGCGATGATGGTTTTGGCGGTTGGCCCTAATACCCTTAGGCTGTCCTCGAGTCGCTGGAGGAACGCCGTGAACTGCCTCGCAGTTTGATTCGGAGATACATAGCAACTGTAGATGTGTACGCCACCTACCCTAGCTGCTACGTACTCGTCATCTCGCTGGATGGCCGCTACCGGGATTCCGTTACCGAAGATCCCGATCGCTGCACGGCTGGTCCCTCCGCTGGTGATCCAGCCACCGACGTCGTTGGTAACGCCATGAGGGTCGGATGCTATTACCACATCGACCCTCTCCTCCGAGACCGTCTGGGCTAGGAGGTCCTGCGCAAGTCGGCAGTGGTTGAGGTTAACTTGCAGAAACCTCATGCACTGCCTCCCTACGCTCCCGATGTTGACTGGGAGTTCCGCTGCTCCCGGTCTTCCTCGCTAACCCCTACGTCTTCGGTTGTGGCTGAGGGGGCTGGGCGGTGGCGGCCCTCTTCACTTGATTCGATGCGCTTGCCCCTGGCGACGGGCCCCTGGCAGTCCTTCGCCTTGTGGCCCGTCTCGTGGCACCGAAAACAGCACCCGGAGCGGTCCTGGCCCTTGCAACCGGTGGCCATATGCCCGCGTTGCAGACACCTGAAGCACCTGGGTCCCTTGTCCTCGGGGATCCTGATGCGACAGGTGCTCCAGTTGACCCGGATCTTCTTCACCGCAGCCAACTGAACCGCCACCTTCATGGGGACTGCCATGCGGCCAAACCCGCCGGTGCCAGTTTCGCTCCGGGTGATCACCGGCAACGGTACTTCGTCCTGGAGCCCTGCCGCTGGCCCTTCGCTAACGACTGCCCTGATTGCCGCTTGCAGCTCCTCGGCCTCGACCCACTCTTGGACGTCTAGGATCAGGATCGACGCTTTCCTGCTCGGTCTGCCGACCCTGATTCCAGATCCTAACACTCCCCTCAGCTTAGCGGCCACCTCGTCCGCTTGCGCGGGGGTGCACTTAAGCTGTAGGAGCACAGCGCCGTTGCGGGTGCGGGTGGAACTGTCGACGGTCACCCCGAGCGCCGACAGGTTAACTGCTCCAATCGCCTTCTTCATGGCCACACCATAGGACGTGCCGTCCGGTAGTGGTCCAATCACTATGGCCTCTGACCTCGGCAGCTTCCTCTTGAGCTCCTCGGGGGTGGGGCCTCTTCTTTGTGGGCCCATTCCCTCGGGCCTTCTCCGGACCACCTCGCTCCACCGCTCGGTGGGCTCCACAAACCTGACCCGCGGGTTATCCCGATTTGCGGCGGTCGCGTTGGGCGAGACCGGGGCCCCTTGCTGTTGCAGTGGTTGTTGTTGCTGCTGTCGTTGCTGCTGCTGTTGCTGTTGCTGCTGTTGTCGTTGACGCTGCTGTTGCGGCTGTTGCTGTCGCTGACGCTGCTGCTGCTGCTGTCTCTGACGCTGCTGCTGCTGCGGCTGCTGCGGCTGCTGCTGCTGCCGCTGTTGCGGCTGCTGCTGCTGTTGCCGCTGCTGCTGTTGCTGCTGCTGCTGCTGCTGCTGGCGTTGGGGCTGCTGCATCTGCTGCTGCCGCTGCTGCTGTTGCTGCTGCTGCTGCTGGCGTGGGGGCTGCTGCTGCTGCTGTTGCGGCGGCCGTTGCTGGTGCCTCGTTTGCACCTGCGGTTGTGGCTGCTGTAGCTGCTGGCCCTTCCTGCGCCGCCTTGGCCGCCTTAGCCGAGGCTGAGGCTCAGGCTGAGGCTGCTGCTGTTGCTGCGGCTGCTGCTGCGGATGTTGTTGCGGCTGCGGCTGCGGCTGCGGCTGCGGCTGTTGCTGCGGCTGCTGCTGCGGCTGCGGTTGTGGCTGCGGCTGTAGTTGGGGGTGGGCCTGACTTTTGGTCGGTGACTTCAGCAGTCGCTTTGGCTTCAGTGGAGACTGAAGCTGCGGCGAATCCCGCATAGGCGAATACGGCTCCCAGTTCGGCGTATGCGTGCCTACGTCCACCATTACTACCTGCCTTTTCCTCCGCGGGGCTTCCTGTTGGAGGAGGAAGATCGGAGCAGTTGCCTTATTCGTCTGGACGGTTTGACGTAAGGCGTTCCTCTCGGACTCCGAGTTTTCGCGAGCGATCCGCAGCTTCTTGCACACCATTCTCGCGTCCACCAGGAGTTCCAAGTGCTCAATGACACTCCTGATGGTTGCTTTGTGCTTTTGGCTGACAGTGGCATCTGACAGCTCCAACAGCCGGTTCAGACCCGGGTTAGGGTCGGTTCTTTTCTTGGGCTCGGCTGGCTGCACGAGCTCCTTTAGGTCTATAATGATCCCATCGACCTTATCCTCCTGCGCCTTTAATTTTGCCTGAAGATCCATTGATCTGTTCAGGGCGTGGATAAGGTTGAGGTCGGCCTGTCCGCACAAGCTCGATCTCCTGACTGGTGAGGTGATATGTTGGTCCGAGGCATCCTCGAACACCTCCATTTCTACGCCAGGATCTTTCCGATCTCCAGTTTTTCCGTTTACAGTCGGTTCAGTGGCTATTTCACCACCGGTGAGGCCCTGCTTTCCAGCCCCACCTACGTTTACTTTACCAGCCCCGCTGGCGGCAGGGTCACGCGAATTCCCTGCACTTTTATTGGCTATGCTTGATGTCGACCGGTGGGACGAGCCACTCCCACCTGCCGTTTCCACGAGGTCCGATCCCTCCGATGAGGGCCCCGCGGATGCTTCGATTCCGTTTTGTTGTGATTCCATGTTGATTTTTGCTGGTTTTTCTTTGGGTGTCCTTCCCGCAGGGTGAATGCCATGCAACTGCGGAGGGTTCGACCCTCCCTCCGCAGAGGTCCAATTTCCTTTTGGACTAATAGGTCGCCCTCCAATGCTCCCCGAGGAGTTTATCCTCGGGTGGTGGAAGGCTCCATTAAGTCCCTTGTTGTCCACTGGCACCGCGTAGACGTCCTCGACTTGTCCGCAGGAGCGGACAGGCCGTGACGTCTGTGCGGTGCCAAGGGGGTCCTCGCGACCTCCGATGGTGGCGTACACACCATCGTTGTCCGTTTGGACCCCCGTTTCCGTTTTCTCCGTGCCCTCCGGTGTTGCTGGGAGAGGCCTGGTCGCTGGGTCGGGTCGCAGCGACTTGACCGCTGCTTTAGTGCCGGCGAGTGCTACGGGGGCCGCCGCCACCGCCGCCGTGGGGACGCTGGGGGCAAGCGTTTTAACCCCTGACCTCCAGTTGGCCAGACCGAGCTGGTGGTGTTTCCAGCTCGGGATCGGGTCGGCCTGTTTAATTGTGGCCCCATTATTTTCCGGGCCGAACACGCTAAAATTTATCGACGTATTTTTTAGGCCCTTGCCTATTAACGCCGCCCCTCCGACCGTGCCCATCGCCGTCGCCCAAGAGGCCCCCCCCTTCTTGTCACCGGAGGATGGGGTATCCCAGATAGAGCTCTTGGCCTTTGTCGATCGCCTGGATCGTCTCCGACGGCTCGACCTACGGATGGCCACACACTCCGACGTGTTGAGCCTCCTCGTGCTGGCGGTGTTGTCGAACGGCCTTCCCCCCAGGACGCTGCTCATTTCTGAGCTGTCCATGAATGAGGGAAAGGACGACGTGGATGTGTTTGGCGTACTCGTCGACAAGAGCCTAAAACCCGCATCGTCGCGAGACCGGATCCCCCTGAAGCCGGGGAAAAACGGCATTGTATCCTTTGCGCGCCTTTATTAATATTACAACTGTTACTGTTGTAAGTGTAAATAATATGATAGACAAAAAAAGAAAAAACCAAAAAAAAACAATTAAAATAATTATTTTTTTTTGGTTTAAAAACGAAAATTATAATCCCTGGGACCAGGGAGAAACGGCATTATTTATTTATTTTTTTTTTTTTCTTTTGCGCACACTTAATATTATTATAACTATTACTATTGTTTGTGCAAATAATATAAATTAAAAGATAAAAATTTACTTTAATTTAATTTAAAATTATTTTAAAAACGAAAACTATAAACACTACGCACGCTCTGTATGCGTGACACCAATTTGCGCGCCGCCGCCGATTCCGGGAACGGCCGGCCGTCTGCGGTGCGCCGCGCTCGGCGTTGTAATTCGACACCGCCCGGCGGCTGTCGATTCGGCACTATTTTCAAGGATTAATAACTAATTAAGTTTTAAACTTACAGCTTTGGCGATGGTATGCCTGCCTTGCTGGTGCTGCGCTGGATCCAACAAGTTTTCAATGGTAGCTCTACCACAACTGGGAGCCGAACGAGAATCAAAAACAGTTCCACTCGCGTTCCCCGTGTAACGCACACTGTTGTTTTTCCGCTGCACAAAATAATTAACAAGTAAAAACTTGCGACTTACAAACGTCACTGCCGGTTCAATAATCCACCGACCTAAACGGTAGACCCCGCGTTGAATCGACGAGCGCGAGACGAATTTTTCAAGCCGCCGCACGCACTGATCGGACTTAAAAAGTTTCGATTACCCCACTACCGTGCGCGAGACAGCAAAATAGTACGAAAACACGATTTACCCAAACTTAAAATCGGCACCACGACTTTAATATTCAAACGATTTCTTTGCCGAACCCCGCGTTGTGACGACAAAGCCAAGACGGATTTTTCGACACGTCAAACACAAAAAACGGTCGAAAAAGATTCGCGCAAAAACACTCAATGACACGGAGCGACCGGAGACATATGTGCACTCGACGGCTGCTACAACGCGACTAACCTAACCTAACCTAACCTAACCTAACCTAACCTAACCTAACCTAACCTAACCTAACCTAACCTAACCTAACCTTTTTTTTTTTTTTTTTTTTTTTTTTGTGGTCAAAAGAATAATAGCGGCCCCCGAACTGCTTTCCCAAAACATAGGGACCACTATCATTGTTTATTTATGAAAAAACAAACATTTACAATTTCACATTAAATTTTACAAAATAGAGCGGACCCTACTCCACTAATTTTGGCCATTCGGCCTACAACAAATTAATAATTCTAACTGGATAGTAGTTTTAGTTACTATAATATTCTGCCTCCGCTTTTCTTCCGCTCCGCCTTGAAGAGGCCGCCAAGCGCTTCCTGTTTACCTTCGCCCCGCCTTGTATAGGCCGCCGGGCCACCCATCGGCTGCCGTTTTTCCGTTTTAAGTTGTTAGTTGCGTATTCCTCGTCGATGACTGTTGTTGTCTTTCGGCATCGCATTTATGCCTCATCACTTTATTGATATAGTAAACAATCAAGTTCCATTTACTCCTGCACTCTAACATGGTGTCCACGATGTTGGCCGCTGTTAGATCGTGGCCTATCTCTCCAACGAGCACCCTTCGCCAGTTTTCAAAAGCGTCGCACACGAACAGTGTGTGATTGGCATCGTCGGTGTCAGCCTCACACCAGGAGCACTTCGGAGTTTCCAATTTTTTCATCCTATGTAGGTAGGCGTTAAAACAACCATGGTTCGTAAGAACTTGCGTGAGGAAGTGGTCCAAGTCGCCATGTTTCCTGTTTGCCCATTTTTCTATGTTGCTGATTAGCGTGTACGTCCACCTGCCATTTTCCGCCTTTTCCCATTCTCTTTGCCATTCCTTCATAGTGTCCTTTCGGGCATCTCTGGCAGTCTGACATTTGTCTGTGGCATTACGTATTGCTATGCGCTCCTTTGCTAGCAGTTTTATGGGAGGCATTGATGCTATGAGCGTTACTGCCTCATAGGATACTGTCCGATATGCCCTCGTCACTCTCAGCGCCATTAATCGCTGGGCGGACTTGATGTGTTTCGCTACATCCCCCTTAATCGGTACGGTGCTGTTTGGTCTATGATATAGTAGAGGCGACCATATCGGTGCAGCGTACAATATCTGGCTATGCACGACACTCGTTAGAAGCTTCCTCTTGGCTGTCGACGACCCGCCAATGTTTGGTAGGATTCTAGTCAATGCCTGTGCCGTTCTCATGGCCTTTGCCCCGACTTTCTGCTCGTGCACCTTGAATCTTCTCCCTACGTCTATTTCAATGCCTAGATACCTCAGCGAGTTCTTTGTGGCTATTTGCTGGCCTTCCAGTGTGAATATTGGCTTCCGATAATCCCTTTTTCTAGTCAGCATGACTGCTTCTGTCTTCTGGAGTGCTAGTCTAAGTTTTTGGGTGTTCATCCAATCTTGGACCATCTGCAGAGTTCTGTTGACTGATTCCTCGAGTTGTTGGGTACTCATAGCTCTGCCGACTATTGCTACATCGTCTGCAAACCCGACTAAGGTTACCCCGTCTGGTGTTTCTTTTGTAAGAAGACCATCATACATAATACCCCAAAGAAGGGGACCTAAGACCGACCCTTGCGGGACTCCACTTGACAGTTGTACAGTTGTTTGGTCGTCGCCATATGTTATTTCCCTGTCACATAGATAATTCCGTACTGTGCGTATAAGGTATCCTGGTACTTTTTTGTTTTCCATTGCTCGGATTATTGCGTTCCATGATGCTGAATTAAAAGCATTGGCGACATCAAGCGTAACCAGTACACATAGCTCCCTCTTGTATATGGTTCCTGTCCCGGCATCTGCCACCTCAGTCATAACCCTTTCGATGGCATCGATCGTCGACCGTCCTTTCCTGAATCCATATTGGTTGTTAGCAAGATTGGTTCCTTCATTGACCAGAGCTTCTTCAATGCGGTTACATAGTATACGCTCGAATAACTTACCCGTTGTGTCCAGCATACAGAGCGGTCGATAGCTTGACGGCTGGTCTGCTGGTTTGTCCCCTTTGCGTAGTAGCACCAGCCTCGCTCGTTTCCATGTCTTAGGGAAAACACCATCCGTCATGCACCGGTTTAGTGCCTCCTGAAAAAACGTTGGCTGTGTTTTAACCGCGATCTTTAATGCCTCGTTTGGTACCCCGTCGGGCCCAGGTGCCTTTCCCGGGTGTAGTCTTTTGCTTGCCAGCTCTAGTTCTTGAAACGTCATGGGGGGTATGTGCGTAACGGTTTGATCCACCGTTTCTTCTGTCGGTGGATGTGTTGGAAATAGTTCTGCTATTATTGCAGGAATCATGTCCGTAGGGACTGGGGGTCGCCTTCCGATTTTTCTCATAACCATCCTGTACGGTGTTCCCCAGGGATCCCGATCGACCTCCGCGCACAGTTTCTTCCAGCAATTCTCCTGGCTCCTCCTTATTGTTACTCGGAGTGTTTTTTTGGTCTCCTTGAATTTGCGTTTTTCCTCTTCGGCTGGCCCTCTCCTGGCCGCCTTTTGGTAACTTCTTCTGGCTGTGAATGTTGCCTTCCTCAAGTCCGCTATTTCCCGCGTCCACCAGTATTGGGGTTTGTGGTGGCTACGCCCTTGCTTCCTTCTCGGCATGGCTGCATCGCACGCCCCTCTCATGATCTCCATCAGTTCCTGCGCGTCTCTCGGGTGTTCTTGCTCGTTTAGGTACTTTTCCATTTTTTCCGGGTTTAGTTTCTTCCAGCTCCAACCAGCACTAACTCTGCTGCCTCTTTCCGTGTATGTATCGAGTTTGAAGAAGAGGTATTTGTGGTCGCTTCTTGTCTCCTCGTTGAGTACTTTCCAATCCCTTACCTGCCTTGCCGTGAGGTGCGAGGCAAATGTCACGTCAAGGATGGAACGGCTGACGCCTCTTTCGAAGGTTGGGATTTTTCCTCTGTTGCACACGCTTAGGTCCAGAGAGGCGATTAGCGACGAAAGCTCATCACCTCTTTGGTCAGTGACTGTTGAGCCCCATTCTGCACTCTTAGCGTTAAAGTCTCCAGCCAGAATTACTTCACCGCTTCCTGCTCGTATGCTCGCCTCTAAGCGTCCCAGGTAGGCTTTGTATTCTGTAAGCGTGATGTTTGGGGAGACATAGCAGGAGTAGATTCGAATACCTCCGATCCTCACCCACACATACCCCTTACCCGGGTTACCTAGTTCCTCCGGGATAACGTTTTGGTGGAGTGCAATGGCAGCTTTGCCGTCTGTATCCGTGTACCAATGTGGTAATGATCTGTTTTGTTCGCATATGATTAGAACGTCGGCTTCCTTCTCTGTGGCTGTTTGGAGTAATAACTGTTGCGCCACCTTACAACAGTTAAGGTTTATTTGTAGAAAATTGGTCATTGTTTATTCCTTCGGCTCTCCAGAAACCGTCGGAATGTAGGGCATCTTCCCCCTCCAGAGTAGTGGCTACCTGACCCTTCTACCCCCTCTTCTTTGCACAGGCCACACTGTGCCTCGGCACTGCAGTCCTTTTTAGCGTGCCCGGTCTCCCAGCAATTTAAGCAAGTTGCCTCGCGGTCAGGCCCGGTGCACGTCCTCTTTCTGTGGCCAAAGTCTAGGCAGCGGGTGCATCTAACCATTGGTATACGTATTTTGATGGTGCAGGGCGCCCAACCGATGCGTAGCCGCGGCCCTGTCGCTAATTCGTTGGCGACTCTGGCCGGGAGGAGGACCACTGCTGTGCATTTCCCTCCGCGAACGGGCTTAATTGCTTTGACGTTTTCGCTGGTCATCTTGGCCGATGTCTTGGAGGATATTTCAGTGGCAAGCTCCTCTTTTGTCACATCCGCATCTAAGCCGCGTATCTCGACCGCAACGTTCGTTGTTCTGACCTGGGTTTCAACTCCGGTCGTACTTTCTGCGATTGTTTTCACATGGGAGGTTTTGGTCGTGCGTTTCCTCATTTGGAGGAGCAAGTTTCCGTCCCTTGTTTCCCTTGCCGTTGCTACTTCGTTTGCTAGCCCAGCGTCATTTAGATTCTTCTTCAAGTTTTTTAGTGTGTCAGCATACGTTCGATTTTCTGTACATTTTACGATAACTGCGTCCGGCGTGACCTTGGCGAGGTTCTTTTTCTTTCGTCGTTTGCTGACTTTCTTCCATTCCATATTTTCACCACTGTGTTGCTCTGCCGTTGGTAAATCAAGTGGCTCAAGTGGCTCCACGCCTAGTTCAGGTTGCAGTATTGGTATGACCTGTTTTCCTTGTTTTGTTCTTCGGGTTGGGGTTATCCCTTCCTCTTCTGTGATTTCATAGAGTGTGATGGGCTCCTTATTCTCTAACCCGTTTCCGGCATGTGCGTTGTTCCGCCGTTGTTTTCTTGTCCGTTTTTCAGGACCACGCAGCTTTTCTTTTTTCAGTTCCTTTATTTCTTCTTGCAGCTGTTCTTGTACTTTTTTCATTTCCGCAATTTGCTGTTGTTGTAGTTCATGCATCGCTTCCAGCCGATCGACGATCTCCTGAGTCTGGTCTCGGAACGTCTTCTCTTGGTCAGCTAGAACGTCCTCATTCCAGTTTGACTCGTGGTGTCGGCGTAGAATGGAGGTTGATGCCACCGAAAATTTTCCACCCCTAAAAGGTGGGGTTCTCCCAATACTGGTCACCGCGCTCCAGGGCAAGATTTTCCTCGTCGGGCTCGGCGTTTTATCGTCTCTCTCCTTCCGTTTGGTCGGGCCTTCGCCCTTCCCAAAGTCCTTTCGGAAATTTCCTCGGTAGCCTTCCAATTGCTTAAGTAGTGGGTCGATCTTTCGTACTGACTGCTTGACTGACTTGTGGCAGTTTTGCTGGCGTGCAACTTCTGCAATAGCCTTGAAATTTTCGATTAGTTCCTTCCATGTTCTGTCTTCCTTCTCTAGGATGATGTCCTTCGGGTTACAAACTTCTTTTCCCTCTGTATTCTTCCCTCTCTCTGGGTTGTTCTCGTCTATGTACCCTTGCGAATTGGCTAAGCAAGCCGCATCGCAAGGTACATCCAAATGGGTGTGGGGCCTCCACTTCGCTCGCCCTTGTTCGGCGTCAACGGGAGCCGGGCTACTGGAACCCCCGCCGACGTCACCTGTCTCCGTCATCCGAATGGCGACTGGTGCGGTATGGACTATACTTAATAAGTTGTCTTCCATGGTGGTTTTGTGGGGTCTCCTTCCCCTTGCGGTATGCCCGCCGCCGGGTTGTGGTCCTTTATTCTGTCCAAAGGCGAACCACCTGCCTCGCCGACCCCAACTAATTAAAGTAAGGGCCGGCTCTAAGTCGCCTTCCCCGTTAGCCAACCCAATTAAGGGCCGTTACCAACTGGCACCGCGTGGAGGTGGGGATAGGACTTTACCAGTCAACCTAACCTAACCTAACCTAACCTAACCTAACCTAACCTAACCTAACCTAACCTAACCTAACCTAACCTAACCTAACCTAACCTAACCTAACCTAACCTAACCTAACCTAACCTAACCTAACCTATGGGCGACTCGGTCACCCAATAACTATGGTGAAAAACTGGCACATGCAACCCTAAAAACTTCCGACCTCCGGGAGCTTGGGGTGCAGTATAGCATTATGCAAGAATGCATAGAAAAACAGAAAGGAAGAGGCATAAACCGAGTAATACAAGACGCGTGCTCAAAAACCGGAGTACTACTCAAGCGGATCAGCGAACGCGTTGAGACTGACACGGGTCCCCAAATCCCGCTGGCAGTCACGTCAAGCCCGTCCGTTAAAAAACCGTTGGAGACAGTCCAGGTGCCCGTGGACGGCAAGGAGCGGGACACTAAGAAAGTAAAGAAGAAAAGAAAGAAAAAGAAGGAAAAAGAGCCAGCAAAATCTGGAGACAAGACGACAAGACGCAAACTTGCACCTCCTCGACCACAAGGGATTGTTATCGCTAGGGCCGATGGCGGTGGTAGTTATGCCGACATAGCCAGGAAGCTTAAGGACAATATTGACCTTAATGCTTTGGGCGTCTCTATCCAGGCAGTGCGTAAAACGAAGGAGGGCCATTTGGCCATCACAGTGGGCAAAGGAGCCGATGCCAGCCAGGCTGCTCTCAAGCTCAAAGCTGCGGCGCAAGACTTACTCGGATCCGACATCGGTATTCGAGCATCGTCCAACAAACAGGTTGTGGAGATAAGAGACATCAGCGCGGAGGACGGAGCCGGTGATGTATACGCTGGCATATGTCAAGAAGGTGCCAACATCAATGAAGTTAGTGTTCAGAGGATCACCCCTCATACGGAGGAACACAAAAGGCAATCGTTACGGTGACGGCAGAAGTTGCGAAAGTCATCTGTAAGAAGGGGAAAGTAAGAATCGGATGGGTCTTGTGCCGTGCTCGACCAGCAGAACGACGTCTGGACCGATGCTTCCACTGCCATAGCTACGGCCACAGGCAAGCGGGATGCAAAGGCCCAGACAGGTCTAAGCAGTGTATGACATGTGGGGAGGAAGGACATCTCGCAAAAGATTGCCGAGCCTCACCGCATTGTGTCCTGTGTGAAGCCAGACAAAGAAACGCTGACCACTATCCCGGCAGCGGGAAATGCGAAGCGTATCGAACAGCGAAGGCCAAGATGAAGAAGTGAGACCTGGCGGCGTCTGAGACGCGGGGTAGAAGAGGAGCAGTCACCAGCCCGGCGGCATCTGCGATGCGGGGTGAAGACCAACCCAAATAACACAAGTCTTAACTTAGAAAATGTAAAAATTGTCTAATTTAAGAGATGTATTGTAATTTCAAAACTTATTAGTAGAAATTGTTTGTGTAATAATTGTCTAATTTAAGAGATGTATTGTGTTTTTCATACTTGTACATATTTTGTATATATCGTGTTTGATTTCACAATAAACGATGTAAGCGGCCCCAAAGTAATGCTTAATAGGCGAGTTCTGGGGCCGTTTACGATTCAAACAGGGAAAAAAAAAAAAAAAAAAAAAAAAAAGGTTAGGTTAGGTTAGGTTAGGTTAGGTTCGAGGGCATATCGGACAGTATCCTATGAGGCAGTAACGCTCATAGCATCAATGCCTCCCATAACACTGCTAGCAAAGGAGCGCATATCAATACGTAATGCCACAGACAAATGTCAGACTGCCAGAGATGCCCGAAAGGACACAATGAAGGAATGGCAAAGAGAATGGGAAAAGGCGGAAAATGGCAGGTGGACGTACACGCTAATCAGCAATATAGAAAAATGGGCAAACAGGAAACATGGCGACTTGGACCACTTCCTCACGCAAGTTCTTACGAACCATGGATGTTTTAACGCCTACCTACATAGGATGAAAAAATCGGAAACTCCGAAATGCTCCTGGTGTGAGGCTGACACCGACGATGCCAATCACACACTGTTCGTGTGTGACGCATTCGAAAACTGGCGAAGGGTGCTCGTTGGAGAGATAGGCCACGATCTAACAGCGGCCAACATCGTGGACACCATGTTAGAGTGCAGGAGTCAAAGGAATTTGATTGTATACTACATCAATAAAGTGATGAGGCATAAATGCGATGCCGAAAGACAACAACAGTTATCGACGAGGAATACTCAACAAACAACTTAAAACGGGAAGTAAACGGAAAAACGGCAGCCGATAGGTGGCCCGGCGGCCTATACAAGGCGGGGCGAAGGAAAACAGGAAGCGCTTGGCGGCCTCTTCAAGGCGGAGCGGAAGAAAAGCGGAGGCAAGAATATTATAATTACTATAACTAGTATTCAGTTAATTTAGGGGAAATAAACCAGTGTCACTAAGCTACAATTCTGTCAACGATGAATAATTTTTTTGGGGGGTTTCAAATTTTGACAGTAGTAATAGATTTAATATCTACAAATTTAATGTATAATTTTAAAATATCAAAAAGTAATCATTTTTTTGAAAAATTCACTGTGTATTATAATAAGTTTTCTAAAGCTATGTTTTATAAAATAATGTTACGTACAAAATAATATGTCTTAACACACAGCTAAATTTAAAAATAATACCATACAATATTTTAGGGCACGTTGTTTATCAAAAACAAGTGTTTTATTAGCGTAGTTTGTATTTTTGTTTGTATAGTATGTATGGTTTGTATGGATACATATTCAAATGTTTGAACTATTTTTTATTATGACCGTAGAACCCTGATGTTCTAAGAGCTAATGCGAACAACTTCTTTGTATATTAAAACAAAATAGTATGTGATTAAATCGTCCTAATTTAAACATGTATAATTATTACTTAATATTACATTTAATAAATGTACAGCAATAATATTTTCTTAACTGCCATAAATTAAAGAATAAAGACGAATTCAATTAATATATTAGAGATATGAACACAATAACAAAAAATTGTCAACTAGAATACAAGACAGTGATGAAAAAATACTTGTGTAATCCTAACAGTTATTTGTCTTTCGTCTACATTACCAACCGTTTACAAACGATCAAAAGTCGTTGGGTTTTGAATAAATACTATAGACCTGTGACATCTACGTACCCACCATGCTTTGATCCATTATGCATTGACCCCACTGTACTGACTTACTTGGATATAATTACTTTTAAAAAACCCCTTTGATGCTAATTTTTAAACACTACACTTCACTTTAATACTTTCTTACTGTGCTTGGTTCGGACTTTACTGGTTTGAAAATACTAACTACATCGAAGCGTTTATTTGAAAGTGATGTTATCACTTACAGTTATAATAATTCTTGTTAACCTGAGACTTCCCCGTTCCTACTATACGCCGACGCCACTGTGCCCCAACTCCACTATGCCCCGACCACACTGTACTGGCTTTTTCGTGTTTCAACTCTAATATCGAAAATCGTACTTGAATGGAATTTTTTTTTTATATAATAATTAATAACCTTTAATGAATAATATAATGGCTCAACAAGAAGGTACTTTAATTGGCCAATAATAAAAAAATTCATCCCTTCCCCTAAAAAAAACACAAAATATGTACATATTTCTCAACTTATAGAAAACAATATTTTACCAGACTCACAATTTGGCTTTCGCCCCTCCCAAAACACAATCCATCAAGTTCATAGACTTATTGATGCCATTTCATTCTCTCTTGAGCAAAAATTATACTGCACGTGCGCTTTCCTAGATACAAGTCACCATTCAATAGGGTATGGTATGAAGGCGTATTATACTAACTAAAAAAATTTCTTTCTCCGTCATTCTAGCCTTGCAATTAAAGAGTCGTAATAAATAAAAAGATTTTTAAAATAGTAATTCCTCATTCCTTTGGTATGCCTGCACACGTCAGTTGTACCAAATTTAAATTATAACCATTTTCCACCCCCCTAGGGGGTTAGAGGTGACACGGCCTGCAAGTGCATGTTTCCGTTATTAGCGATTAAATGTGCGCCCGGTCGTGTTATCAACTGTCCACCGTCTCACCGCAGGTGGGAACGATAAACTACTATATCGGCCTGAGCCGGCCGTCGGTGTATGAAGAGGTCCGGGGGGTGTCATCTTTACAGCGAAACACGGCGGCGATGACCACTGTAGGCAATCCGATAATCAGTTATTGATTTAACATTGGTCCGGTTTGCCATCCGCCGCCGTCCCGCGTATTCACGTTTTACCACGTTTCTTTTCTAAGTTAAAAAAATTAAAAAAAAACCTTAACTCTTTTAAAATTCGGTTTTTTTTTCGCTTCTATTTACTTCTACCCCCCATTTCTACCGCGTCAGAGGTTAGGGGGTACAATTATTTTTTAGTTTCTTAGCCGTATTTTTAGGACCTTTAAATTGAAAATTTGTCAGTAGTTAGAACTCATATGTATCCATAATATATTAAACGGAAAAGGTTTATTAGGCACCGTATATTTCAATTCATAAATACATAAAAATATTTCAAATATTTAATTATTATAATATATCATAATTTCAAATATTGTTTAAGGTTGTGATTCATCAATATAGGAATTGAAACTTGATGTCATAGAGTCTTCTACGCTATCATGTTCGTCAACAAACTATAGCATTTCCAAGAATTCCACAAAGTTTACGTTTTTAATAATAGGTTCTGCCGACTGTTCCATTGATTTTGAAATAGGGTTTAAGTATGCCTTGTTGTCGGCATACTCCTTAGGAGACAGTTCACCGTCTTTACTATCGTCAAACTCATTGAAGTCGTTTCTGGCATACATGACCTCGCTTGGACTTATCAATTATGCTAGCATTTTTTTTTTGACATTTTCATGTCTTAGCTCTGGCACATATCCAAAAAAATTATAACGAAAAAAGCGTTATCAAAAAAAGCGTTAACACACGGGGATGGGGTTGGGGACGGGAGATAGGGGGTAGGAGATAGGGGTGAGAATTAGCCGGTACATAACCGAAAAAAAGTGCTACCAAAAAAAGGGTTACGGTGTTATCTGATATGAGATAAGATAAGATATGTTGTACGTTCAACGATCAAAATAGAAATGAATAATAAATTCAAAATAGTTTAATTCTCTATGTTAAGTTACTTTTGGCCAAATAATAAACACTACAATTTTAGCCAGAAACTTGATTGTACATAATTTTTTAATCTCCTTGGCTTATGTTGTAAGTGGAAGCTCCATGTAAATTTTTTTTTTAATTATAATTCCACAACTAATCTAAATTTATTCGGTACTTCAACGAGACATGAAAATGCTCTTTCGTGGTTGCAGACTCAGCTGAAAAACTTTTTTTTAGTTATAGGAAGAACATGAGGAAGGTGTCGCGTAAAAAATTTGCATTACCGCATATAAGCATTTTAGGAAAAATACAAATGTGCATAAAAGTATCAAGTATATTCATCATAAAATATATTTTATAATTTTATAGAATAAATCAGTATAGCTATATCAGATCTTTTGGTTTCGCTTTTATACAATGTGTAATAAAAGCATGATATTTTTTTTTTAAATCGATAAAATCTTATTTAGATAAGCTTCTCATTTGTTTAGTTTAATATGAAAACATGTTATTATTTGTTAAAAAATGTCTGCATATGTACTACAGCTTGATAATGGATTGCAATTCCTGACGCCTCATTTAAAAATAATTATAACATTAGATATATTATAACATGATTTAAAATATATATATTCGGTGTTAAATAAAACATGTTTATTTGTTAGTATCCTACCAAGAAGAATTCGTAAAGTATGTTTAGTTTGATTGGTATTGCTTTTATAAAATGTATACTAGTAATATAATATATGTTGAGTTTTTTTTTTTAAGTAGACATTGTTCGTATGACATGCATAACAATACAACACGACAACAAAACTACTGAGAGTATAGATAAAATGACAAAATAAAATAAATAAAATAAAATTACGTAATAAAGGGATTTTTTTTTTTTTTTACAAATCTATATCCAATTTCACCAACCAGGTTTTTTTAACAATACCCATGCATTATTTTTCTACTTATTTAATAATCTATTTAATATAACTATAACATCTTCATTTTTGATTCCCCTATTTCATATATATTAACACATAGTTTACAAAGTGCGAAATAATATATATTTAAAATTCAAATAATAAATATTTTAAGATTATTGTAAGCAAATGAGACAATGTAATGCATTTATTTATAGTGTATTGACCAATAAATGTATGATACATTACAAAAATAATCTTGGCTACGGGCTACAAATCATAAACGCAGTAGTTGTTTTGCCGATTGACAAAACCAAAATATGTATTACTTGTTAACACAACCGTCTTATAATAAAATGTTAATGTACCTACAGTGTTACAACTACTACTTTTGAGGCATCAAAACTAATAGTTTTTAACGGTTAAATACAGTTGTTTCTTTTTGAATTTGAGCATTGATTTGATTTGATTTGATATTTGTGTCCTCGTTTTCAATGTATCAAGTATTTTTTGATCGATGTAATATAAATAAACACATATTCAGATTAGACTATAACTCCAGTCTAATTTTCAGCTCTTAAATTTTGAAAGAGTAACCTAACCTAACCTTTCTCGATTTTGACACTACTCTCAACTCTACAGATACAATCAAATGTTATATATATTTATTTATTATCAAAAACTAAGACGGAGCAGATAAGGTTAATTTATAATTTTAATATGCTGAAAACTAGTTATTTAACATTTTTATAAATTTATAATATTTAAAAATACAATTTTCAAATCACCCAAATAGTACAGTATTCAATTAACACAAAAAAACACACACCCTCTAAATTTTTAAAAAATTAATACATAAACCTTGAATTTTTATTTAAATAAACTTGAATAATTTAAAAAGTTTAATTTTATTATTACAGCGAACGGCGATAGAAAGTTGCAGTAAATTTGTAGCCCTATAATATTAACACAAAAAAAAATTAACAATGCGATAATATTATTATCGCAATATCGCAGATTACAATATGTGAAATTATATCAAATTTAATATCCTTCAGTTGAAGAAAAACAAAAAATGTGTAAGAGTGAACATATTACTTGCTTGGGGGTTGCAAATGTTTAAATCCTCAACTGGTCGGTGTTGTAGCGTATAGATAAACTTTTAAAAACCATTAATGTATAAAACTCGTTCCATGACATATCAGTTTCTAGAAATCAATTAAAAAGTATTCACATTAAAATTTATCAAACTATACAATGCTGTAACGAATCGAGTGGTTGCAATTATTATTATTGCGTTTTTATGTACAAAGTTTGGCCATGACGGGTGTTATAAAAAGCCATCTTAAATCAATAATTTAGTTTTTCAATAATTTAAAATCATGTCGAAAAAAATTTCATGAGCAATGTTATAAAATTAATATTTTAATGTTAAATAAAATCAGTCCAACAGTCATAAAATTGTTTTGTAACATATTTCGTCGAAAAAGAAGATAAAAGCGTTTTACATTTCTAAAACTTGTTCTTTCTACGTACCTTTCAATGCTGTTGTCAGTTCGTTTTCAACCAGCTTTAGTTTCTCCCGTAAATACTCTTTAACTGCGCTCTTGGTAACTGGACGGTTTTTGACGATTCCGTTATAAATATCTTGGAGATCCTAAAATCATAAAATTGTTTTTAAAATTAGGGGAACATATTTTGTTACGGGCCAAGGAACCCCAGACGACCTCCAGCTCTTACTGGCGGAAAGCTCTAAACGAGCGAATTCAGTAAGTACGTTTTGTAACGATCATATTTCACTTGACCGTTACTTCGCGTCCCAAACCAACTGACACAGCACCCCCGCTTATAGGTAGGGGAACGGTCGCACACACAGGACAATGCACGTCACGTATCATCTAATTAACCAGTTGACTTTACCATCACGGACCGCCAATATCCTCGACCTTGCGCTCTATATTTTTGCCGTTTTACTACAAGCCGCCCATCCGACTATCTTTTGTGTGCGTCCGTTTCAACTCCGCTTTGACCAACCATTTCATCGTCCAACCCAGGTCAGAGTGTATATATATATATATATATTGTATAATTTTGTATTTTATTTAGAAACCCTAATTTAGAATAAAACATCTTGTAGCCTGCAGCTGAGAGTTAGATTATTTAACAGTGTGACCGCCCGTTCTAGCTCCTCGGGCGATATATTAAGTTAATAAGGGAGACTTTAAGGCCAATTAGACGTAGACAACGGCCTAGCCAACCGTTTTCCCGTGGGGATCCGTCTATTTTAGCTTTATCGACGGCCACTTTGCCTAGTCTAGCCAGCTAGACAAGTAGGTCCGTTACAACTTGGTGGAGGCGCCGATTGCCGTTAGTTTTATTTTTTATCTTGGGGGAGAACCCATTTTGCAAGTGAATAAACTACGGCCACGACCCCATAAAACTGCATTGATTAATTTATTCGCTCTCAGTTTGTGTTAAGGTGTTTTATTTTACGGTACAAATTGCTCTGGAATTTTAAAGGATATTTTATTTAACTTAAATTGCATTATTTTTATTCAATTAAAAATTAATTATGAATATCACTCCGCAATGCTTTTCCGGTCAATTGACCGAAGATATTAATGATTATCTAGAAACTTACGATAGGATATCGGCTGCGAACGACTGGAGTGAGGCGCAAAGGCTAATAAGGTTTCCGCTATATTTAAGAGAACAAGCGAAAAAGTTGTATAAAAGAATAGAATCTAAAAGCGCAGATTTAAAATGGGCAGATTTGAAAAAGGAATTTTTAGAGTATTATAATTCAGAGGAGCAACGTTGCACACTTGAGAGTTAAGTTATTTAGAGGTACGATCGCCTGTTAAGCTCCTCAGGCGATATAGCAAATATACAAAGGAGACTTTAGGGATATTTAAGTGTAGATACGGCCTAGCCATCCGTCCCGTCTTAGGGTCCACTAATTTAACCCTATCGACTGTCGTTTCAGCCTAGCCTAGCCAACTAGCCACGCAGACACGTTACAATTAAGTCCGTTAAGTTGTAACGGACCTACTTGTCTAGCTGGCTAGACTAGGCAAAGTGGCCGTCGATAAAGCTAAAATAGACGGATCCCCACGGGAAACGGTTGGCTAGGCCGTTGTCTACGTCTAATTGGCCTTAAAGTCTCCCTTATTAACTTAATATATCGCCCGAGGAGCTCTAATTCTCATTAGATACATATGGAACTCTAGTAAAATAGGGCTTTTGACTGTTAAAACTACTACAAGTAGACCTATTATTATTGTTACTGGCATAATTAAAGTTAATATTTCTGGTACCGTTATAGCGATTTTGGGTTGTCTTATAATTCCTATTGAATACATCCCTAACCTTATTATTATTTATCCCATTCTTATAAGTAATATTATTGTTATTAATATTATTATTAGACTTGCGAGCACTATGCATAGAATTGTTAAAATTCGTACCGTGATTTGTCCTAGTATCCTGATAATTATTTTGGTTTGCTCTATGAGTCTTATATTTAAAGTTATCAACATGTCTTTTATAGTTGAAACACCTGGTATCACGATAATTATTTTGGCTACCCTATTACTCATATTATTTTGAGTCCTATAGATATTATAGTTATTATTTCCAATTGTGTTTATACTAAATCTATTATGTTTATTTTTCAAAAAATGTATAACCATCTCTTCGTCATTTACTCTAAGAGATAACTGCAATTTACGTAAATTGATTATACCTTCATAGATTGTTAAAAAATCCATGCCTAAAAGACTATTACCTTTCAAATTTTTTACCACTGCACATTCTATTTCAAACGGCACATTGTTAAAATACACTATAATATTTGTTTTTCCTACAAAATGTAGTTGCGAACCTATCGCAGTATATAATTTTGTTTGCCCAAATGAATTAATATATTGATTTTTTGGAAGTAAAGATTCATTAATAACGCTTACACTTGCTCCTGAGTCAATAGTGAACTTATAACCAACATTATTTAAAATACCTCTAATTACTAGGTTATTACTTAGACCATTTTTGTTATTCATAAAACAGCTACTTATATTTTCTACTAACGGGGGTGGTCTTTGACTATTATCATTAGACCATGCATTATAATTATTACCATTAGGATTCATATACCCTTGTTGATTGTATAGATTTCTATTATTAATATTACGACCATCGTCGTAACTATTAATGTTATAATTACCATTATTATGCCTATTTATGCCGTTATTAAAACTATCCTTAAAATTATTGTTGTTTCTATTAACTGTTCGAATATGATTTATTCCATAGGGGGTTTGAGTTAAAGTGGACTCTGCGATTTGTTTTGTGAGTGTCTCTACTTGAATTCTTAAGGCTTCTACCTCGGGGTTGGTTGGGGTATTAAATAAATTTCGGGCTCCTTCGGCCTTTCTTAAATTAGATTCTAATTTTTTCATAGTAGAATTGTCTTGCATACAAATCATACTAAAATACTCGGGTGGTAATTTACGCATTACTTGTGTTATTTTGGATTCTTCAGACATGTCAGGGTCAATTTCATCAGAAAGGCGGTTAAAGTCACATATAAACTCATTAACTGTTTCGTCAAGATTCAGTTTTCTTTGAGTTAATTTAACTTTAAGCATGTTTTTACGGGTTACTGTATTAAACGCTTTTTTAAATTCATCTTTAATATTGGCCCAAGTTAAATTGGTATTTCTTTTTTCAAATAAAAAATAGAAAGATTCTGCAGTGCCTTTTAAATAAAATGGAAAGTACAATAAGGTTTGTTCATCCGTCTAATTATTTAATTTTTTTATCCTATCGAATTTGGTAATGAAATCGTAGACAGATTCGTCGCTTGTACCGTGAAAAGTGTCTAGGGCAAGAGGTGATAAGTTTGCTATCATAGGGGCTGTCATATTGAATTCTTGATCGTAATATTCAATAAAATATAATAAGAATTTAAAAGAAAAATGTTAACCAAATATTATAAAATAAATTAATAAATTTCAATATTAAATGCAATTTGATACTTAATAAAAAAAAAATGTACTTTACTACAACCTGAGAGTTAATTAAAAATAGCAGGTACAATTATATGGGGTCGTGTCCGTCGTGTATTCCCTTAAAAATATTGGGGTCCCTCCCTGAGGTAAGACTAACGAATATCGGCGCCTCCACCAAATTGTAAAGTGTCTGCGTGGCTAGTTGGCTAGGCTAGGCTGAAACGACAGTCGATAGGGTTAAATTAGTGGACCCGAAGACGGGACGGATGGCTAGGCCGTATCTACACTTAAATATCCCTAAAGTCTCCTTTGTATATTTGCTATATCGCCTGAGGAGCTTAACAGGCGATCGTACCTCTAAATAACTTAACTCTCAAGTGTGCAACGAAACGAAAACAGGTTTATTAAATAAGTAAAGCTATGTACATATATATTACACCTCTACCTGGATCCTAAAGCGTTCTCTGTAGTTAGTCCAGGTAATGGCGGAGTTGAACGGACACACGAGTACGGGTAAAGTTAAAAGAAATATAAAATAGTAATGTAACGTGAAATATAGGTAATGGCTTTAGAATAATTAGGTCGCGGTCCGAAGATGGTAGTATGTCAACTAACTGGGCATCGGTGCCCCTGGCATTGTCCCGTGTGTCTGTTGTCTCCCCTACCTATAATGGCTTACATGCTAATCGGGGTAAACTGCTAATAATGCATATTTGGAGGCGAGTGGTAACGGGCGGCTAAATGTGACCGTTACAGTTTATTCCCTAATGGGGATTAAACACCTGATGGAGGGCAGCAGTAACCATCAGTACTGAAACGAGGCGGAAGAAGAACCGTCTGGTACTGCTCGTTATCAGATTATTCAGAATATTATTATCAGAATACTGCGATGAGGAAAGTAAGGGGAGACTACCACATGATACTCCCATGTCTTAAGACCAGAAAAAACATTGCCAAAAGCTACGTATGGAGTGTTTTGTTGTATAGTTGTAAAACTGGACCTTGACAGTACGAGATACAAAAAACTTGAAACAATAGAAATGTGGACCTGGAGAAGATTACTTCGTATTAGTCGGACTGAAAGAAAGAGCAATGAAGAAATTCTCCAAATAGTAGAGGAAACGAGAGTATTGCTATCCATCATTAGATGATTGGAATGGCTGGATGCAACGGGTATTCACATATGAAGACTCTAGCATTAAAGAGAGAAGAGTGGAAGTCTATATTTTCGCTATGACAAGGCTTAGTCTTTAGAAAATAAAGATCCTATATTAGGATAGAAAAAAATCATAATTACCCAAAAAGTAAATTTTGATGTTATTACTGCTATAAATTCGTTCGGTGACATTTTAGTACCTAGAAAGCATTATAAAAGTGTTCACATTAAAATTTACTAAACTACAATATGCTGTAAGGGATGGAGTTGTTGCAATTTTTGATATTGCGTTTTTATAAAGTAACGTCATTAAGGGTACTACACATTAAAATGACCTAAAAACAATAGTTTTATTTGTCCCCTTGTTTAGTTTTAAAACAATCGCGTTTAAAACAAAATTCTTGGGGAATGTCGTTAAATAAATATTTCAATATTAATTACAGATTGTGTAACTTTTACAAAACGTTTCACATTCTGACACGATTTGTAAGAAACAATATAAAAGCGTTTTATATTTTTATAGTAACTTGATCTACCCAACTACCTTTACAGACATCTTCTGCATTTTTTTTTTACCCCCCGACGCCTTTTTCATAAAAGTATAAATACCCCTTAGAAATGTTGGAAAAAACGCACTACCCAATATTCCAACATACCCAACTATCGATATTTATTTATGTATAACATCGAAGTGAATATTAGTTTTCACATTTCACACATATATTTTACAATATACATTAATTATTATTATTGTTCAACGTACTCCACACTGAACAAAGTATCTTATTGATATCGAATATAGAAATATCAAAATCTCTCATCACGTTTTGTTGTTTTATGTACTCTATTACTGTTTCCTTGGTAACATCGTTGCCTTGTTCTAAAATCTTTGTATGAAGTCTGGTTAGAATCTAAAATTATTAACATTTTTAATAAACAATGTGAATACTGTTTTTTAGAATTGATGTGTCTCGAACTTTTTACTATTATATTAATCAATAGATTTATGGAGAATTGCATTTTTTTTTAATGAATCATATAATTAGATAGAAAATATTTTAAATTACCGACGGATCTTCGCAAAGCCCAGGATTTGCTTTAGACAAATGAACAAACAAAGATAAAAACAGAATACAATTTTTAAAATTCATGATTGTCTGTTTTTTTTCAACGCCTAAGATATTCGAATACTGTTCTGCCGTTGTTTAAAACTTAAATGATTCTTATTCTTTTAAATGGCTTCTGTTGTAGCGATTTCAGTGTAAAACTTATAAGACTTGTATAAACGCATATGTATTTTGTTTGTTCAATGTAGTTTAAAATTCTATTTTGAAATAAATAATCGTGGCTATAGCCTATGAATCGTAAAAAAATAGTAGTTGTTTTGCCGCTTGACAAACACTAACAATTTAGCTATTACTTGTTTACTCATCCGTCTTTAAACTTTTTGTAGAATAAACGTATTATAGAAAAATTATTGTTTTTCAAATTACTTCCAAATTGATATTGTAATTTTAGACGTTTTATTATTTGTATTATGTTTGTTTCATATGATTACAATAGGAAACTTAACCAAGTTAGGAATCCAGGATTTTAATTCTATATTTGAAACGAATGAAGCAAGGTTCGAACATACTATCTTTGAACAATAGTTTAGTATTGTACTGGTAAAAAGATATACGAAAAGTCTCTCAGAATTTTCCATCTCAATTTACCCCAAACGAGTTTTATCATTACACCGAATTTTATATTATTTTAATAAATTTCAATTTCTGAAGATTCATTTTGACACTTTAAGAACCGTTTTCATATATGTAGTTGTATACACGATTACTCAATCACTCTTTTACTCAGTTCTAGCCTGGCAGAGATGTTATTGCGATTTCAGTGTAAAACTTAACAAAATGTATATGTACAATTCTTTCAATATATGTTGAAATTGTATATTGAATTTTGAAATTGTGGCTACAGTCTATGAATCGTATAAAAACAGTAGTGTTTTTGCCGTTTAATAAAAACAAAAATGTATCTAATACCTATTTACAAAACCGTCACATAGCAATATATTAGTACTTTTTAGCTTGTCGTGAACTAACCGTTTTATAGGAAAAATATTTGTTTTCAAATCACTCACATTGATATTATTAATTTAGACGTTTTATTATTTGTATTAGGTTTCTTTCGTATGATTAAACTGGTAAATTTACTTAAGTTTAGTTAGGAATCCTTCATTTTATTTCTACTGTTGTAAAACTTTTTTTTTTAAATGAATGACATAATATCATTGAATAATAGTGTGGTATTATATTGGTGACATCATACATTGTTATTTTAGACGTTCTATTATTTGTATTATGTTTCTTTCATATGATTACAATGGGACACTTAACCAAGTTAGGAATCCAGGATTTTAATTCTATATTTTAAACAAATGAAGCAAAGTTTCGGGTTCAAACATACTATCTTTAAACAATAGTTTAGTATTGTACTGGTAAAAAGATATACGAAAAGTCTCTCAGAATTTTCCATCTCAATTTACCTCAAACGAGTTTTTTCATTACACCGAATTTGATATTATTTTAACCCTTCACTGAATGAATTTTTTTTTAACCATATGCTATAATGTACTTAGTACTACTTAAAAAAATAAAAATAAATTTTTTTTTAGTTTTGGTTTCATGAAAAGTACTAATTAAAGAATTGTTCCAATTATGAAACATTGTGCATACAAAGATGTATAGCAAGAACAGATGTAAACAATACATACAATAGTTCCATATATGGAACATTGTGCAGTAAAGGGTTAATAGATATCAATTTCTGAAGATTCATTTTAATACTTTAAGAACCGTCTTCATGTAGTTGTGTACATGATTACTCAATCACTCTAATTATTTCAAAATTATAAGTATGAGCTTGTAAAAAAAGTAAATTTAAAACAAGTTATCGTTTAGTTATATCATTTGGGACGATATTAATCATTCGTTTCAGGAACAATATTACTATTTACTATACAACACATACGGTTTGAAATATATTTCATAGTATTCAACATTTCTGATACCCCATTTCATATATATATATATATATATATATCTTTAAAATTATCACATTATTTATAAAGTGCGAAATCAAAATATTTGAAATTCAAGTAGTATATTATATGATAAGATTATTCAAGTTTTTATTTTAGAAACAACCTTCGATAATGACAATGTTTTTTATTCTTAAAAAATAATATTTTTGATTAAGACACTTAGGTCATAAATAAACAACAACAGTTGTAAAATAACCAAAATTTTATTTCAAAAAAGGACTGTAATTTTGTATTTTGGTCGATAAGACATATTATTATTTGTTTTCAGCTGAGAACAGAAAATGTTACACAGCTAAAAATGTCATTACCTACTCATTATTTATTTTTACTAAAAATAATGTTAGTATTCCAACGATAAGTATTCGTATTGTACATTAGATAAGATAATTTGGTATCGCTTCAAACTAAAAAAATCGTATTTAGTTAACTTCATACATGTTTTGCTTAATACAAAAACATATTATTATTTGAATAATACACGTGCAAAATATTTTTCTGCTCTAGCCTGGCTGTGGTGTTATTGCGATTTTATGCATATTGTTTTTTCAGTATAGGTTGAAATTTTAAAATTAATAATCGTGGCTACAGCCTATGAATCGTAAAAACAAGTAGTTGTTTTCAAATATTATGTAGCCTTAATATTTTTTTTTGTCTTAAGCACAAAAACATGTTTTTATTATTTGAACAATTCTTATGCACGCTATTTTTTACACATTTAGATCTTTAAGAAGTCTATTCAAAATAATTATAAACTCTTCAAAATTGCTGAAAACCCATTTGCTATATTTAATCTTAAATTTTAACACATTATATATAATGTACGAAATCAATACATATAAAATTTAATTAGTATATTATATGATAGGATTATTAATTAATTAAAATTTTTATTATACAAATAACCATTTGATAATAAAAATATAGTTTTCAATTCTCGAAATAATATCTTAGATATGAACACTTCGGTCATAAATAAACAACAACAGTTATAAAATAACCAAAATGTTATTTCAAAAAAACTGTAGTTTTGAATTTTTTTAATAAGACATTTTATTTGTTTCTGGCCGAGTATCGAAAATCTTACAAAGTTAAAACATACATTTTTTATAATAGCTACAAACAATTTTGGTATCCTAATGTAAAACGAGATTCATCAATACACCAACTTTTAATTATTTTTATATATTTCAAGGGAAGTTCTAGTGATTTAGGTTTGCTTATTTTTCTGTTTATGTACTATAACATTAGATCTGTAAGAGGCATCTGTATTGGAATTTTCCATCGCAATTTACTCTAAACAAGTTTCATCCATACGTAGAATTTCAATTATATTAACAGATTTCCATTCCTAACGAGTCCTTTAAAACTTTAATAGCCATGTTTATATAATTGTACCTAAATACAATTACTCTATTATTTTATTGCTTAATTCTAGCCTTGCACTTAAAGATTCATAAAAAATAAAAAGATTTTTTATTTAGTAATTTCTCATGTGACACCTGTTAATTGGCATCAAAGTAAATGAAGGATGTCTTCGGTATGCCCGCACACGTCAGTTGTTTCAAATTTTAATTACACCCATTTTCCACCCACCTAGGGGTTAGGTTAGGGGGTACAAGTTTTTTTGTTTTTTTAGTTTTTTAACCATAATTTTAGGACCTTTAAGTAGAAAATTTACCAATAGTTAGAACTCATATGTATCCATAACATATTAAACGAAAAAGGTTTATTAGACACCGTATACTTCAATTCGTAAATCCATAAAAATATTTCAAATATTTAATTATTATTAAATATTTCGATTGACATCGAATCAAATTTTTCATTATATAATCACTCATAGTTGTATTTATTTTTGAACACTATTTACTTTCTTAACTAAGTTTAAATCAACGTAAATTCAAATCAGATGATTTTATATAACTTTTATAAAATGTGTAGGCATTCCTACAGTTTCTGTTGTTTTTCAAACCGATATATTTATACATGAGTTACCTAAATATGTTTTGCATTAAATACAAAACTGATTTTTTCCAATATTTTAACAATACCCATGCACATTATTTTTCTATTTATTTACTACACCTTTAGGTATTTAAAAGGCCCATGTCTCTAGGGAGACTTACATTTCAGCTTTAAAATAATATTGTTATTATTCATATTGAAATTTGTTTTTCATTATATTATAGAGAATATAAAACAAAAGCTACAGTAGTGCCTAGGTAAGGTTTACTTTTATAATATGAGTTGTTTAAAACTCGAAAAAATAGTTGACTGTTATGGTGGTACATTATGTTCAGGTCGCAAACTTTTACTGTAATGGAAGTATATAACATGTATTTTCTATATAATAAAATATTATTTATGTTGAGTACAAATGATTGTAGCATAAATCATTGACCATTCCAACATAATTTAACAAGTGATAAACAAATGTAACTCAGTGTTACACAAGTTTTAAAATAAAATAGTTCAGTGGTTTTTTTTTATATAGGCCAAACTGTATAGTATGCATATACTATGAGTTCAAACAGACATTTTATTTAGCATCAACAGTAAAAGATAAAGTATCTTTGTATAAAAAAAAAGCTGGTGCGGTGGGGATGGATTATATTAGGGTTGGGAGGTTACAAATCTATATGAATTAGTACAGCTGAAAGTGTTAAAATTACTTTCGAATAAACACTCCGATGCGAATCTATAATGGTATAGCACCGTCTATACTTGTATTTAAGTATCAATAAAATAATTGTACCTAAAGACAATAATGTGCTAAAAAATGTGTTTTTTTGTAATAGGGTCAATACGATTAGGGATTTGATCGTTTGTCTGTAACAATTTACTGCTATAGCTACTCATATATCGTACCTAATTAACAATATAATAGAAATATTTTCCAATACACGTTAACTGTTGATTAACATACACATTGCAACCTAATGATTGACAATGGTCAATGTGTAAATTTTTCCCCTTTTTAGGTTTTCCTTATTAAAAAGTTGAAAAAAGTTGAATAGTAAAAGACCCAATAATTGCTAACCGAAGAAACTGGTTCAGTGACCGAGTTCAAATCCCTTCTAAGCTTTTAGATTTTTACTGGTTTTTATAAGTTCTATTACTTTAAATATACTCCATGATATTCTCTATAATTTGTGAAACCCATCATGTAGACCGAAAAAGTGCTTCTTGAGAAAACCCTTTACAAAAATGATATTTTCACACTTTTATATTGTCTAAAATATATATATTTATTTATAGATTAATTACAGTCTAATATGTAATTTTTTTAACTTCGGTAATTTTAAATTTGGGTTTTTCCTTAAACAAAATACTGGCTAAAACCATTGTTTTAATTTAGGTGAATTTAGCTGAGTATCACTCAGCTACAAGTCTGTCAAAGATGAATAATTTTTTGGGGGGTTTCAAGTTTTGACAATAGTAATAGATTTCATATCTAAAAATTTAATGTATAATTTTAAAATATCACAAAAGTAACCATTTTTTTGAAAAATTCACTGATGTTTTATAAAAAATGTTACGTACATAATAATATGTCTTAACACACAGCTAAATTTAAAAATAATACCATACAAAATTTTAGGGCACGTTGGTTATCAAAAACAAGTGTTTTATTAGCGTATTTTGTTTGGTTGTTTGTACCTATTCAAATGTTTGAATTATTTTTTTTCATGACCGTAGAACCCTGATTTTCCAAAAACTAAGGCGAACAACTATTTTTTATATTAAAACAAAATATTATTTAATTAAATCGTCCTAATGTAAACATGTATAATTATTATTTAATATTACATTTAATAAATGTATAACAATAATATTTTCTTAACTGCCACAAATTAAAGAATAAAGACGAATTCAATTAATATATTAGAGATATGAACACAATAACAAAAAATTGTCAATTAGAATACAAGACAGTGATGAAAAAAGACTTGTGTAATCCCAACAGTTATTTGTCTTTTGTCTACATTACCAACCGTATACAAACGAGTCGTTGGGTTTTGAATAAATACTATAGACCTGTAACATCTACGTACCCACCATGCTTTGATCCATTATGCATTGATCCCACTGTACTGACTTACTTGCCTATAATCACTTTTAAAAAAACCCTTTGATCCTAGTTTCTAACTACATCGAAGCGTTTATTTGAAAGTGATGTTATCACTGAGTTATACTTGTCAACAAAAAGGTACTTAATTTGGACAATAATAAAAAAAATGTACCGCTTCTCTTCAAAATACCCAAAGTATCTCTCAACTTAAAATCGCGAAGCTCTATATATTTTTTAAAAATATTCGTTTCAGTTTCAACTTTGTATGGTATATTCTTTAATCATAGTAGAATATATCATAAACCCAAAATTTGTATACTTTGTGATCTTACACCGTGGCGTTTCTGGTCCCCGGTTTTTTACCTTTATGGGTATTACCCATTAAATATTAAGAGTTCTACTTTATAGGTAGGTAATTGTATGTATTCAATTCAGATAATATGATGTGACTTTTTCTAAAATGAGTAGGCGTTTTTTTTTTCTAACCGATTTATTTGTTTATGAGTAACCTTATTATTTTTGTTTTTTGTGTTTGGTACAAAAACACATTTTTTATTATTTAAAAAATACTTATGCGCGTTATTTTTCTACTTTTTTTGCACACCTTTATATCTTTAAGAGGCCCCTGTCCCTAGGAGAATTTCAATTCCTAACGAAGTTTATTAATAATAATTATAAGCTCTTAAACATTTCTGATAACCCATTTCATATATTTAATTTTTAATTTTAACGCGTTATTTATAGTGTACGAATTTAATACATTTGAAATTCAAGTAGTATATTATATGATAGGATTATTAAAGTTTTTATTTTACTAATAACCATCGATAATGACAATAACGTTTTTAATTTTCGTAATAATACCTTAGATTTAACCACAAAGTTGTAGTAGGTACAATTATTTATCTACACCAGACGGTGTAAAAAAGGTCATATAATGACGTGTACACTATGACTCATTTTTTCATGTTTCAAATAGACATTTGGTTCCTTGGCTATTTCTGAGAACATTAATAATAATTAATAATTATTTAAATTAAGTAACAATAAGTAAATTGCCATTTAATGTACAAGTATTAAGAACTTGTTTTTTAATACACGAATTGTAAAATTAACAGTTAGTGCTACAAGTTGTAAGTGAGTACAGTAGAAAACAATTTCCAGACTGTAAAAATGAAACTTTATTAAAATAATAGTTATAATGTATTTGGAGACTTTAACAATATTTTTCACTTATAAACAGACAGTTCGTAGTCATTCATATACGTAAATGGCAAAATAAGGACATTTTTGAAATGCTTACAATATTTCTTAAGTACAATGTGAAGTCCCAAAAATTTCAATTCTATGGCTAACAACTAATATCTTTTGAAAATTACAGTTTCACCCGATTTCAGACAATTATGCATGAATTATTATTTTTAGTTATTGGAAAAAAATGAGGGAGGGGGTCGCGCAAAAAAAATTGCATTATCGCATATAAGCATTTTATGAAATTACTCTTGTGCATATAAGTATCAAGTATATTCATCATAAAATATATATTTATAATTTTATAGAATAAATCAGTATAGCTAAATCAGATCTTTTGGTATCGCTTTTATAAAATGTGTACTAGAAGCATGATATTTTTTTTTAAATTGATAGAATCTTTTTTAGAGAAGCTTCTCATTTTTTTTAGTTTCATATGAAAACATGTTATTATTTGAACAATACACATGTAAAAAAATTGTCTGCTTATGTACTACAGCTTGATAATGGATTACAATTCCTGACGACTCATTTTAAAATAATTATAACATTATAAAATTTACAATATTTTTTATAACTACAAAATACTTTGATTAAAATGTTAAAATGTTATGACATTCTGATAACGTGTAAAAAAAGTAGATTAAGAACATATCAATGGGATGATAAGATATGCTATTGTGAATGATATATAAAATTCGTTCCCTGAACAATTTTGTTATACAATATACATGGCTTTCATGGTTTGAAATATATTTTCGGTGTTATATAAAACATGGTTATTTGTTAGTATCCTATCAAAAAGAATTCGTAAAGTATATTTAATGTGATCGTTTGGTATTGCTTTTACAAAATGTATACTAGTAATATTATATATTTTGCTTTTTTTTTTTAAACCGATAAATTTGTTTATAGGTAATCTTCATATTTTTTCAGTTCAATATGAAAACATGTTATTATTTACACAATACATGTACATAATATTTTTCTGCTTATGTACTACAACTTAAGATCTATCAGAGACATCTGTGTCTAATAGTTTGCCATCATAATTGACCACATACGAGTTTCATCGATACGCAGAATTTAAATTATCTTAACAGATTTCAATTCCTGCCGTGTCTTTTAAAACGTTTTTTTTTCATTATTTTAACAATACCCATTTTTCTACAAATTTGCTACACTTTAAGGTATTTTAGAGGCCATTGTCTCCGGGGAGATTTACATTCCTGATAAATAATTAATAATCTATTATAACTATAACATCTTCATTTTTGATACCCCATTTCATATATATTAACACTTAATTTACAAAGTGCGAAATAAATAAATTTAAAACTCAAATAATATTTATTTTAGAATTATTTAAGAGCAGTCAAGTGTCACCTTAATATGTTAGCGTCTCCAAGATATTTAATTTATTTTTTACACTCCCTTTAATTTTAAAATTGTGTAGCTCATTAAATACTCAAACGATTTACCTAGTTTTTTTGTCTAAAATTAAATTTTGAAAAAAATAAACAGGATCATCAAAAAAATTGGGGGTTACCATTTAAAAACCCAAAGTTGATATGGTTTTAACGCATAAGGGATGGTGTTGAAATTTTGAAATAAATATAAAATTTGTCCCAAATAATTCCTATAAAAGTATAAAAAAAAAAAATTAAAAAAGTCTAATATCTTCTAAGATATTGAGTGTTCAATAGTTAACCAACCACCCGGTACACAGATTTCCTTATTTCACACTATTATAGTATACAAGTTAATAGTTAGCAACTCAAATTTAAGTGACATGTGTATTGGTGTTGCCAATTGCATTATCTAGATGATTTTATACATGTGCATAGAGTACACAAAGGTTTCACAAAATGATTTATACTTAGTGTGTGATATTATAATTATCGTGAAGTGCGTCTCTTACGGTTAAAACGTTATTAACGAAAAGTTAATACTACTAAGTTTACTATGGTCAAGTTTATACAAACCAACGGTTGGTTACCAACTGCGGCCATCCATTACTGATCTTAAATAATTTTAAGATTCGAGTTATCAAAAAATAAATTAGATGGTCCAACACGTTGGCGGTGGCCGGTACATAACAAAAGACTGCAAGGCAATACAAATTTCAAATTACAAAAATTACAAATCAATTTTTACAAAAAAAATTGATGATTTTACTGTTTTATCTATTTTTAATGTTATAATTATTAAAATTTATTTTATTATTGACCACGATTTAATAAAAAAAAAAATTGTTTGGCTTAAGTATTCTAACAGCCTTGACAAAAATGTATTTTCTAAAATGATTATGTACAAGTTTATTTTTAAAAGTTATTATTAGCAGTAATAAACATATAATATTAATCATTTGTTGAATAAAAACTAATAGTGTACATATTATTAACACAACGGATTTCATACAAGTTATTTTAGTATTAAAGTTAGAAAGAATTGTACATTATTAAAGAAAAATACATGGTGCACATTGTTGAGGCTTGAGGATGACTTAGTAGTAAATATTAATGTTTTATCGCGCCCCGCTGATATTATAAAGTATTACGGGCTAATACATGTTAATAATTTTTTATAATTTGGTTATTCATTTATATTTTATGATTCTACCTACTACATATTAATACAAAATAAACATGTAATGCTGTTTTTCTACAAACCCTAATGAAAATTGCGAGGGACACACACACATACATTCATTTTTATATACATAGATAATAAAAATAGAAATAATTAATCAGATAAAAAAGTCCAATTTATATAGATGGCCTATGGGATATAGCATAAGCTAAATGTGTGGAAAATATACACATTCGCCAATTAGCTAAAAATGTACTTTTTTTTAATTTTTATATCGATATTTATCTAATTCTAACCCTCTTCTTCTGAGTTTTCAATAATTAGTTCTAAGTCAATAAAAAGTAAAAACCTTTATTAAATACTTTTTAGTTTTATATAGAATATATACATGGATCATTCATTCCGATACTCATGAAAATGCACACAAATTAAACAATGCTTAATAACTTAGTTTGTTTTATATTTAAAATATATTTGTAATTTAATTGGAATACATGAAAGCAAGTTACAATATTATTCAATTAATATCGTGGCAATATACATAATTTTTTTACCTATTTATTATATTAATAAATAAGCATCAATAACATAAAAATGTATAATTATTTATAATTATAGAGTAAAAGTATTTAGAAACATAATAATTATTATTAATAACATGAGTTAACAATAAATCCTGTTGAGTAAATTGAAATGTTTACAATGAACATAGTAACAGTGTTTACTATACAATAGGGGTTTTAATAAATACATAATATTTTCTACAAAGTTACTCTGTTTTTATTTTTATTTATATACAATTTGGAAACTATATTTTTTGCTATTACTCCGTTATAATACGTGGTGTCGGCCGCAAAACATACACAAATTATAACCGTGCTTTTTACATAAATATTGTACATGTTGGTATCTCTTCGGCTGTTTGTCGAGTGGCTCCGTGTCGATTTTCGGTGGCTGTTTGTCAAATGGCTCCGTGTCGTGCTTCCCAGTTTAGCGTTGTCGTGCAATTTGCATTAAAATCAAAATTATTATTAAACACAATTTTTGTTGTTTTTAGTAACTGAGATTTCTTTTTGTACTTTCTCCTTTCTGTGAATTATAACTAGCTAAATTCGATTTAGCGCGATAGAAACAATTTGTTTACATTATTGTCGCTAGGTGTCCGATTCGTGTGAATCATTAGACTTTAATCATTATAACTTGGTCGAATTCTGAGATAAATACCGAACGTATTGCGTCGTGTTTCGTTTTTGAGTTACAATTGAGTTTTGCCTTGCCTGTAATTTATGTATTATACATTTTAAGTAGCAGCCCTGGACAGCGGTTAACGGTTCTACGTTGTGTGAGTGCCTACTGTTTTGTATTTCTAACTTATTTACACTATTGCCGTGTTTTCTCTTTCATTGACTAAGAATACTGCTTGGGAATAAACAGAATCATAATCTATATGTATTTGTTTATTACTTATTATTTACTCGGAGTTAAACGCCACTTTAAATTAATCTAATCGGCAAAATGGTCTAGCTTAAATTTTTATCATGTTAGCTTCTTACCTACAAGTCATACTTGTAGTTTTGTATTATTCATTTAATTTAAGTAAATTAAAATTTCGTTTTAAATGTTAAAAAAAACAAAATATACCACTCAAAACTTTGTTGGTTTTTTATTATTCAAATAATGTAATTAGTTTCAGGCATAGCATATTAACCATCGTGACCATTAAACGACCATGTCAACCAATTTCATCAGTAAAGATATAAAATCTACTTGAACCCTAAACCATACAAATTATACACTTCTTGCGTACATGTGTTACGACAACGATGTTGTCATCTTCTGAAGGCACAGCAATGGGTAATCCATTGTCACCTTTCTTGGCGGAAGTGTTTATGAGTAGGTTTGAAACAAATATTAAAAATAGTAATAATAATTTTCCGAAAGTTTGGTTTAGGTATGTTGATGACATTTTTGCTATAGTGGTTAAAGACTTCAATATTGATCGTTTTCTTTAAAATATAAATTCTCATTATCCTTCTATTACATTAACGTATGAAAAAGAAATCAATGGAAAGTTACCTTTCCTTGATTTACTAATTAAAAGAATGGACAATTATTTAGGTTTTGAGATTTATCGGAAGAAAACGCACACATTTAGGTACATACCGAAAAATTCGAATCACAGTTGGCAACACAAAATGGCAGCATTCAACAGTATGGTTTTTAGATTAGTAAATATTCCTATGTTAAAAAATGATTTTGATAAAGAACTTTACTTAATAATTGAAATAACTAAATTTAATGGGTATGATCTAAGTATGATTTTTAGATTAGTCAATAAGCAAAAATGGTCAAGGGCAGTTAGAACAGCCAGTACGCTCAGTAGGAGGGGTAATGAAAAAATTATTAGATCGGGTATGGTTTATTTTCCAGGTATTTCAAAGGGGTTAACAAACATTTTTAAAAATTACGGTGTAACTCTAGTCGCATCGAAAAGTACTAATTTAAAATCTTTGTTAGGTAGTACCAAAGATAAAATAAGGGAAGAAGAAAAATCCGGGATTTATAAAATACAATGTGAAGAGTGTGCTAAATGTTATGTAGGTCAAACAAAAAGAAATATTGGGGTTAGGTTTAAAGAACACATAAGGAACATCAAAAACCAAGAAGTACACAAATCTCCTGTTGCGGAACATTTATTGGACACTAATCATAGTATCAAATCAGTAAAATTACTAAAAAATGTAAATAACTCTAAAGAACTTAATATTAGGGAAGCAATAGAAATGTTAAAAATAGGAAAAATTTGTTAAACTGGGACTTAAGTCCATTACAAAACATTTTATTAAAATTTATAAAATGTGTTGACAATGAGTCATCATTTCCGGTGTGACGTCACACCCGGTATGATGATCTTGTATATATGTATAGAGGGAGATGTTCGCCCGTAATCGGTCTCAGGCTGTTGTTAGCGCTGAAGATGACAACATCGTTGTCGTAACACGTGTACTCAAGAAGTGTGTAATTTTTATGGTTTAGGGTTCAAGTAGATTTTATATCTTTACTAAAATATATTTTAATGTACCTACATATTTTATATAATAATATGTTTCATTGGTATTCGTCAATAGGTACGTATTATGGTTATTCTCAAAGTATTTAAAAACAATAATTATGCGTTAATTATATATGTTATAAACAAATGTGGTTACTTGTCAAAGAGGGTTGGCTTTTCATGTCTGAAATTAAAAAAAAATATATTGTTTATAATAATTATCAAACAACTTCGAGGAAACACTGTCATAATGTGCATTGAAAATTATTACCTGGTGTATGGTTTAAAAGGTCAAATTTGTCTGAAATTAACATTACATGAATTAATGATATTGCATTTCTATTATTATTACAGAAAGACAAGTGTATCAGTAATTCGGAAGAAATGAGCTCAATCGGATGGAAATGGTTTTAAAATTTACATAGAAATGAAATATTAGAACAATTTTAAAAACAAATTAACGAAAACTTTTACCCGGTAAAGTGATCATCATATTCGTTTTGGCTGAAATCGACATTATATAAATTAATGATATTAGATTTGATTTGCTATCATCAATTATTACATTATATATATATTTATAAATTGGAAGAAAAAAGGTCAAAGTAGACAACAAATATATTAAATAGACTAGGGTAACTTTATGAAATTATAATGGCTGAATTCAAGTAGATTAGTTGACTAAGCATACATTAGTATTTTTTCAAAAAAAATTCTATTTTGATTTCGGAAAAAAATCGAATAATTATTACGCATCAATTTCATAAAGATAAATTTAAACTACAATTTTATAAAAAAAATTCTACTTTAATTATTTTATTTTTTATCTTTAATATTATTGTAATTATGCTACCGAAACTGTTGTAATATTTTTCATCGTTAACCATTTTTTCAATTACAAGTTCCAATCCATCTAGAATAGTAGACAGAGGTTTTAAATATTAAAATAAAATTAAAGTTGGTAAGTACTATATAAATTGTATAATTAACAGAATATTATTAAACCATGTTTTGTACGTAGGTAGCTATTAAACCTAAGCTACTTTAAATACAATGTTCTGTACACTTGTTCTACATACCTGGTGTACTTAATAAACTAATTATTGAAACTGTACACTTTAATTAACAAAGATCTTGATTTATGACAATTATGTACACATAGCAAAACACTTATATTCTAGAATTATTTTCTAGAATAAAATCATTCTCATTATACGTAAGCTTGGTCATTTCATCTGTAATACATAATTTAAAATTATTTATAAACACAGTGATTTCAAGAACCTAATAAACTTTTTTTTATTAAATAAAAGATATTACTGACTTGCAAGAAAAACTTCCTTCTTAAATTATTCTGCAAAAAAAAAAAATATTGAATTTGTTTTTAAATGTAAAACTGTATTAAGTTGATAAGTGTAAAAAGATAATACTTACTGTTATACCTTAGTATGAAAGTAAAACACAATTAGGTTAATATAAATAATAATATTCGCTGATTCTTATTATGAAATCCAAATTACACGAACGACAAGTTGTGCCGGTGTAGCACTCGCGTATGGTAGACAATTCCCACCATATGTATTTATATAAACTACTGATACGTAACAATTACCAACATTTGCCGATATTTTAACAAGTACAAATAATGTTAAAAACAAAAAAATTGCATTGTTATCTGTAATCAATAATACAAACAAAATCAATTTATATTAGTCGCAGTTGCCTCCGGTGCTGCCAAGATGAGAAGGTATTGGTTCTGCGTGACTATTGTTTATGCGATAAATATAAATAGGTATATTTTTGTATATACATTTTTCTACAAGACCACGATATTTCCTGGTCCGTGGTCTACTATAAAGTTACTTTATTTGACAATCATTATATTGAGTTTACCCTAATTAAGATATACAAAAAAAAAAATTGTTCTCTGTTAACTATTTAAATGGTATTGTAAAAATGTTAGGTTACACTATTCAAAATACAAACTAGAGATAGGTATTAACTACTCATACATAATTTTTAAAAAAGTAATTAAACAAATTTTAAAATAATATTAAAAAGTAAAACAGTTAAGAGCAACATAAAAATCGTGGTGAGTTTTAATTAATTCAAAAAAATCTGAAACATATATACTAGAACAAAAGTTATTTAATTTGTCAGGTCTTTGTGGCACACCCTGTATACACAAATCTAAACTTACAAAAATATATTTTAAAAAATATTTCCTCTGCCCTAATTCAAAAAATCAATATTTAGCAAAATGATTTAAATCTATTTTAGAATTGTCTTCAAAATGTGGATTGTGTAAAACGCAATAATTGTATCTGTTTTTAGTAAAAAATATTACGAGAAACCCGTTCGTTCAATACCGTTGTAAGTCAACGCTGTTAAGACCCGATAACAAAATAACTATCAATAAAAAAAAACTTATTACTTACTGTTTTTACACTATACATTTTGGTTCAATAAGCTAAATAATTATAATTTTTAGAGTTTGATAGAAATACTTACTAAAATAATTGTTGAGTTGATAGGATTTCTTAGACAATAATCGACTTGATCCGCTTTTGAAACTAAATGTTCTTCTTGCGATTGCAAGAAGCTGGTTGATTTTTTTTTTTAAATATGATTTTTGGTATACATACCTACCATTAGGTCGACGTTTAGTAAAGGCTATGTTGCGGATACGGTTATAATATAATTTGAATAAATCTTTAACGATATTGAAATACTAAAATTGAAATAACGTGTCCTACCCAATGCTTTAATTCAACCCATTTATTATTTGATACGCTTCTGATAAGGATTTTATTATAAAAATTATAAAATCATGATTTCAGATAAAATTAAGCGTTTAAAAAATAGTAATTGGTAATATAAAAAGACAATCCTAAGATATAGAAAATAATTTTAAAATACATTTTTATAAAAAAACAGAAATAACACAACAAAATATATATTTTTTACTGCATCAAGCTATTATATTTTATGATTTTATTACTGTAATTACTTTTATTACTTTAATCAATTATACTATATTTCTATAAGTGTTTAACTATTCGACCGTATTAGTCCTAGTGAAATATTATTATCGCTATACCTTTACTGTCTAAAAAGAGCATCGACTACAATAGTGCGCACTGGGTTATTTCCGGCAAAGTAATTTAATAACCTGTCAAAGTAATTATTTCATAAACAGATAGGCAGATGACCGACGTTACATTATCAGTTAATCAATCGCGAAAAATCTACTTGCGACGACTCACTAGCGAACAGGGCGTGCTTATGCCTTATTATTCATATTAATAATAATTATTATTAATTAACAAACACGATGTGTGTTCTTGAGAACGAACCACTAAAATTAATAAAAAATTAATAAATGTAATGAAGATATTTCCTAAATTGCTTAACCGATATTTTCATATTCAAATTGAAACGCTGAAAATATATTTTAAATACTTTTTAATTTATCAATTCTTAGTTTACTATAAATTTCGATTGACCGATGCTGGCTTGATTAGCACAACAGACTATTTGTAATGGGAGTATAAGAAATATACACAAATATCTGTATGTAAAATCGTTATTGATAGTATTTTAATTAATCAATATCGTTTAAATAACTATTATGTATGTGATAGAAAAATATATGTCCACAACGATTTATCATCTTGCTAAAACGGATACATTATGGGGATGCGATACCGGCCGTTTTTTCAGTCAAAACACATCATATTTTGTCAATCGCACAGGCCGAACCAGTAATCTGATAAGTTATTTGAAAACCGATTTGAAATCATCATGAAGTTTACTTGAGATCCTATAAGGCACTTATTTCAATTTTGAATTTTACTCGTTTATTGAATAAGCTAATGTATATGGCAAAAAACCTGTGTTATGGTACTAAAATTATTAATTCACGAAATAATTTTAAAATAGTTTGGAATCTAATAAAATATTATATTATATTATGGAAAAATAAAAAAAATGTTAGTAAAATAATATATGACACAAAGAAGACTGTTGACCTTTCTTAAACTATTGTCGTGATGCCCCTTTAAGAAGGAATATCCCATCATTTTTTTCTTGTTCAATCAATTAATTAAGTATACCTACAGTTAATACTAGGTTTATGATTAATCAAAAAAATATTTAAAAAAAATTTTGTCGCTTTTTTAACCAGTAAAAGCTGTTTTAATACCGAAAGTTTGCATTTTGAGATCCTTCTCATTGGTCTGGATTTTGTACTTAGGAGTCTGTTACTTAGAATATATAATCTAGACATGTTGTCTGATATACTGTCGTTGGCCGATTTTTAAATAAATGTTTTTTTTTAAAGTTACTAGGGTTTAAAGTTTACCTTTTTTTGTAAAATTATTTTTATCGATTATTTGTTTTAATAATCAAAATTCGAGAAATAACTCAACGACAGTATACAGATATTTTTATGTTGAATCAATGTCATTTTTTAGATCAAAAATATTTTGATTATTGAATGATTTGAGAGAGATCTAAGTTTTGAAGTATATTTTGTTTGTACCTAGGTGCTTCTGTGTTACCCGACGCACGCACGCAAACGAACACGCTATCGGTAACGGTGGTGCGCGCGGCAATAGTTGCTTATCTCTGTACGAACCGGTTATTGTTATTCCCGACTATGCATTTATTTGTTCTGTTCAATTATTATTTTTATTATTATTTGTAATACTTACTTAAGCCATGTATGATGTGCGCTATGGTTTTTATTTTTATTTTAAATTAATAATATAGGTACAAATAGACCATGTACACTGTAGAAAATAAATATAATAATAATAAGTTTATAAAGTAATTTTATTTCTAGTAATAATACATTTCATACAGAATTAATTTTCCTACAAAATGGGTCATAACTCATAAGAAAAAATTACATAGGATCATCCATTTTTTATTTATAAATTCTATTTATTCAGAGCCTTATTAAATACAAAGATATCGATGGTAAAGTTTCAAGTTGCGCATTAAAAAAATGTATTGGTCATTTGTGTGCGTCTATAAAAGTTAAAATCTAAATAATATTTATGTTATACAACATTATTTAATTAGTTAATATTATTTGGTTTTCAGTACGATTATCTTACCTACTCAGATAACCAACGTAAATAATAAGAAAATTCCAGCTTTTATGCCATATATAATATGTCCCGACCCGGCGTTTCCCGGGGTTTATTATCCATTCCAAAAGAGAACATACCGGGCGGCGACCGGTATACGTTCGGCGGCGCGCATCTCCCGCCTAGCTCCTCCCACCACGACGTGCTTCGGTTAGATTCGTAGCCCGGACGGCGACCGTCGAGTACTATCGGCACCACAATTCGGCAAGAGTAGGAGAAATTTGCCTTTCAGCGGCCGCCAGCCGTCATTCGTGATGCGCAAAATCGGTATGTTCTCTTTTGGAATGGATAATAGTATGCCACGGCTGGGTAAAATAATTACAAATAAGATAAAAAAGTTTTTCAGCCGATTCTACAACCACAAAAGAGCATTATCATGTCTCGTTGAATTACCGAATAAATTTCGCTTCCTATCTCCTACCCCCTACCCCCTATCTCCTATCTCATATCTCATATCTCTTACCCCTACCCTCAACCCCATCCTCATCCCCATCCCATCCCCACCCACCCCATTTCCATGGCGATCGGATGAATGGTGTACTTATGTATGCATAAAGGGCATATACTCATTTATATATATATATATATATATATATATATAGATAATGTTTATTATAGAATCATAAAGACCGATTTTTGGTACTACTTTTCTAGACTACTGTGTTGTAAGGCAACATATAGAATTACTACATCCATTTTAAATAATTGGCCATGTTTTTTGTTTGCCATTATTTTTTTAGAAAAACCACACTGCGCTTTTACCGCTTTCACGTTCCACTTCAGGGACGCAAATGGTAATGACATATAACATGCCTTAACTTACGTTTTGGTAAAAACACAAAATATATCTAAATTGAAGTATAGCAAACTTAGTTACATTTTTTATGTAGCCTTTGAGCTACTAGGGTGGGTATTCTAGAGATGGGCTCTCCCTCCTTTAATTACACCTATGGATTTGTATGGGAAAAATCGCCTTCGATGATGTATCTAACCTATGTTTTCAAACAGGGTTTTGAACCCAATTTGTATTTGAACTTCACAGTAATAGTTTTCAAAACCGATTATGAGTCGATTGAACAATTTACCAACACGACGTTAACCGCTTTAAAATGTGCATGTATATAAACAGCTATACAATGTATTATATCTACGCTAGGAAATGTGTCAATTTTTTTGTAATCTTCAGTATAAAAACTCTCATATATACATATACATATGAATATCGTAAAAAGGCCTTTGCATAGTATGTTCTTTTTCATATTCCAGCAAGTATAATAATAATTTCAACCATTGCATCAGCCCTAACCTAACGTATCCGGTTGTTTTTTAAATTGTTCTCAATTGGCATTATAAAATATAAACAGATATTTTATCGAGCGTTTCAATTGAAAATCTATTCATTTGCTGTCGAAACGAAATTGTTATTGTGTTTTCTGCTGTTGTTGTCGTTGTAACTGTTCTTATTTGTACAAATCTTTCATAAGCGAAAATATTTAACTGAAAAACAACTTATTTTTTTTGTTCCAGGTCGGCACTATTAGTTTTTTTAACTTTATGCGAATTGTTATTTTCAATATTCCACAGTATTTTTTGACAGTGCCGAAATTGTATGCTTTTCGAAAATATTTTCGATTTATTATAACCTTAGCATTTTTAGTGTAAAAAGTTTTACCAACAAAATTACACATGGGGAACCCCGAAATTTCAACAACCCTACCTCCTCCTGGGAAAAAGGCTGAATGTTTTTAAAACTTGTTTGGCGCAATTTTAAGATTTAACAACTAACAAATCAAATTAATTCCAAATTTGTGTTGAATTTAAACAGTTTCCAATAAAAAAGATAGAATTTTTTTCTTTTTTTCACTTTTTGAAGCAAAGTTTTAGGAATTTAGGTCGGGAAAATTAGACCGATGGTATATTATCTAGAATGGAACTACAACATATGCAATTAAAAAAAAAAAAATTATCAAACTTATTTTATATTAAGGAAACCCCCTCCCCCCAAAATATGCTGTGATACTTGATAGTAAATAAACAAACTATCAACAAAGTCCCAACTCCCAACTATTTAGTGAAATAATAATTATACGTCATCACCTCTTAACTTTAAATTAAGATTTTGCAAACCTTTCCTTATACCTAATTCTTTAATAAATTGGGGGTATCACGTACGTCCTCTTAACCATACCGATCGAATTGACTGTTATAGTCAAATAATCCGTGATAAACTTTTGTAAAATATTTTTAATTAGCTTAAATTTAGAGCCAAATATTTATAAGAAATCATTGTTCTACTTAAACTAATATTTGTATTAATAATTACTACGTATCTTTTTACATGATTTTCTTTAACTCGCTAACACGTACGTACGTTTGTCCGGGTATTTTTCAAATCTTGCAAAACGTATTTACCCAATTTCCGATGTCGTATAGGGCTGAAACTTGGCACAGAAACTCGTCTCAGATGACAATACAATATCTTGTAATAATATTGGGGCTCAAATATCCAGGTCGCCGTACACAGGGTCATTAATACATATATGAGGGTCATTTCACTTAAATTTCATGTTTTTCAAATCTTCCAAAATTAGTTTAACCCACTTCCCAATATCGTAGGAGGCTGAAATTTAACCCTAACACTTATTTTGGATGATTATACAATGTTCTCTCATAATATTGGGACCCGGACATCCAGATTCATTGAGTTAAGTATTATGAAATGTTTGTGTCCCACAATAATATTGAACCAAATTTAAATTACAAAAAAACTTGCATTATAAACAGTTATCTGGAAGTGTATCTGATAAATTTATTAGGGACTTTGTTGAATAGGGCCCACGTTTTCCTTTTTAGTAAAAAATTAAACATAATCAATATTATTTAAAATTGTTGTTAATTTTTAATTGTTTTCAAAGTAGGTAATTGACATTTTTAACAGTTCACTTTTTTTACTATCTTTTAGCATAATCATGTTTCAAACCCTCCTCGCCAAGTACCAGAACCACGTAAGTAACTTATTAATATATATTTTTTTAAATTTAATATATTACAAACTATAAAAATATAATACTATTTACTTACTTCATTGATGTATTCTAGTTCTACCGGAGAGGCAAAATATTGTTGATAACAATGAACAAGAGGTTCAGCAAGTGCCAGCAGACCATGGTAATATAAATAATAAATCCTAGAACAAAAATAGCAAAAGTAGCAAATGTAAATACTGGATGATCACCAAATTTTGTTATAAATAATTTTGAATCTAACTATTTTAGTATTTTCCATAGCTATAGTAACTTTTGAAACTAATATTCTTACAGTCAACTGAGAATTTTAACTGGTTAATAACTAGGTTTGATTAATACCAAGTTGTTAGCAAGTGGTTTAATAGTACTTTTATCACACTACTAAAGTACATTTCCTCACTTAAAATTTTAAACACGTAATAATCCCAAAAATAATTATGCAAAACTGGATAGATTAGGTTATTAAACAATTTCAGTAAATATTTTTTTAATTTAAACAAATAAAATAATTTATTCAATTTTATTTATTTCTTACATAACTTAAGAGTACAGTTGCAAAATAATTATACGATTCCATTTTTATTGGTTCTAGTCTTTCAGATACCTAAATGATAGCATTTGTCAATGAGAAACTTATAAGACAATACATTTATTTATAAGTTGGTAACAACTAAAAGTGCTACAACTAATACTAGCGGATGTTCTAACAAACTTCTTATTTAAGAAAACTTTGAAAAGTAGTGTCTCATATGTACAATGCAAGATCAATTATGTACAAGTATGCATACTTTTGAGATACAACTAAATGTATACAGTTATAAAGCATTGTATATTAATTCTGAAGGCATGTTCTATAAATTACATCTGTATATACTAAAAATGTACACAACAAAAAAATAATTCTCAGTCTGTGTGATTGGTTATAGATTTTTAAATGAAACTTGTATTTTAGACGACACTATGAAAGTTTTTAAAGTAAAAATATAGTTAAAGTTTAGATACCATTTATCAAAATTATTAATTCAAAGGCTATACATAATTACCAATGTTTTCTTATTCCAAAAACATTAGGGTATAGAACTAGATGAAAATATACTAAAAATCAATATTGAAATTACATTATTGGTAAGATTAGAAATAATAATTTTAAACATTGTATTGTGCTGTCTAATTCTGTAACAATTATTGTGCCAGAAGATTGTTGGAAGACAACTTTGCTTGCCCGTTATGTCGATCTTCCACCAATACGATAATGGGCATTATTTTATGAGCCACTACATTTCATATTAACGTATTAATAGATGTTATTAATATTATTAGAACAATTGAAGACTGATATTGAAAGTGCAGTTATTACTTGTTTTTAATAAATAAAACAGGAAACAGGGTGGTTTTTAAAATTAGAAACTTTAATAATCGACCAAAGTAATTAGTATACAAAAAGAAATCAAAAGATAATTGCAATCTTACCTGTTGGAAAATGCAACGAGGGAATCCCACTGTGGGGATATGCGTTGGCATTTAGTTTTTCTGTTCTAGGACTAAAACAATCCATGGAAAAATATTAATTTAAAATGGAACAAATGCACTTTACCGGCCAACCTTTTTTTTTCGATTTTTTCATATTATAGTGTTTTTTTACGCTGATTGCGAATCTGAATATACTTAATACACTTTAAATTTTAATATTTTCTGTTTGAATTTTAATTACTATTTTCTTCGTTTTTTAACTCTATAATATGCCTAAGAACGCCTCAAAATGTTTTGTGCCTGGTTGTTTATCAAGAAGTAAGTTATCTCTAAATATGCTCTAAATATTACTACCTAGAAATTTGCCATTTGAAACAGCTTAATAAAATAAAATTACAGTTCGTACAGGTACCTAGTACAACAAATAATAACAATTAATCTATGGTAATTAAATTAACCATATTCTATCAATTAACATGAATATGTTAAGATAAAAATATGTTTGTAGGAAAATGTGGACCTGAATAAATAATTAATTAAAAATACAAACAGTCAGTTTTTACAGTATTTAGTTTTACCAGTTGTAATAAATTGTTACTTGAAAAAACAGGTACTTACCAATGTCATTTTTTTTTCTATAGGCATAATCGTTGTAGGAAATAATGTCATAGGGTAAAAATAATAATGGTTTCGAGTACACTTTTTCCAAATGTAAACATTTCTTTCTTATAGTTTATCATAAATCCACTTTTTCCAATCGCTATTTTTCTACAGGAAAAATATTTACTGGAAAAAGTGAATATTGGTAAAAGTTGTAGCAACCCGTCGTTCGACATTATTTTGGTGATCTGATTAATCTCATTTAATCGGTGTTTTTTATCATAGATAAAATTACGTATTCGTTCAACCAACGCGTTGTAAATAAATCGAAAACGTCTTAATACGAGGCATATTTTAGTAGCACAGCTGCGATATAATATAAACTTTGGTTTTATTGAATTTCGCTTAACGCGATAATATGTAATAATTATTGTGTTAACACTTGACTTCGAAACGGAATATATGTGTTATAATTTGATTGTCTGATGTATCTATTAACAATATTTCGTCTAATGTTGAATAATAAAATTTAATTAAGTCAGTTGTTGATTTTGCCTTAAAGTGTTTGGCTAGCTAGCAACACTCGATCCTGTATTCGTTAAAAATGTGCATAGTTGCACAACACTTATACAATATATAATATACAATATTGGTGAACTTTAAACATTTATAAATTAAAACACTACAGAATTGTTTACTTAAATCAATTTATTTTCAAATAAAAATAGTTGTTATTTCGCATTTATTAGTGTTTCAATATTATTATTTTAAAAAATAACAGACAGTAATAATAGTAGTATTCAAGGTCTCTCAGGTCACTCAATAACAACTGTGATAAATCTAGAGGTATGCATACCGTCAATTATGGTGATATGGCGGAAACTATAATTGTCTTACGCGTGTTAGGATCGCACCGGAAACCGAGGTCGTGATAGAATTTTTTTATGTTGTCCTCCTGAGCCGTAGTGTCGAGTTCAGAGGACAGGAATTTCCACAGACTCATTTCTTGTTCGAATGAGGGTTTTAAATGTTCGTACAAACGTTTAAAGCTTTTTTTGTTCGGCGTGAACTGAACAATGCAAACCTTGTCTAGGAATTCCTTCATCGTTGAGGAATAGGTGACTAACGCGGTGTTAAACGAATCATATACATCACTCAACAACTTAGGCGTCATGTTGGTATCCAGCAACGGCTCCAGGAGAAATTTGTGGTTTTCATAGATAGCGTCCATTTGCGTTATCAGTATATACAGGTTTTGTTGGAACCTGGGTTCGGTGACCGCCTTGTCCATGTGGTTGACGCACGCGATGGCGCCGAACATGTGCATCAGCAAGGGCCGAATGTTGTTGATTCTCTGCATGGTCGCCCTGAGTTTATACCAGGTCGTTACCGCCGTCATTATTTTCTGCTGGTACTCCACCAGAATCAGCCACACCGCTTCCACGTACCGCCACACTGTTTCGGCGTACTTGCAGCTCAAGACCTGCGACATGAACCTGAGTTTCAGTTCTGCGTTGTGCTCGGTAACGGGGAGTTCTGACTGATCGTGTTCGTGCAGTAATTTGCTGTGGACCACTATGTTTGTGAATGGGTTCTTGACGGAAACGTTCATCGTCGTCCAACCCGGATTCGTGAGCAACGCGTTCATGTTGTTGATGATTTCTTTTGGGTCCATACAGTAGACGGCCGGTGTTGATGGCACGACGGACCAACACGCTAAGCCGACCAGGACAATTAGCTTTAATAAACGATACATGTTTTTTTTTTTTCAATGAAACAAACGCCTTGTTCGGACTTACTTGACTCGCCGATTGTCCTTGATCAGACTTGTTTGTGACACGCGCGAATTTGAACTGTGACTAAGAAGAAAATATGTTCATTTTTACAGCTGCGTTGAACGACAACGTACACTCCAATAAAAACGGTCGTGTCTATTTTAGCTAAGACGTACAACTTGTTTTTGTAACTTCACTTTCTACCGTTTTCGTCACCTAGTGTAGGTTTTATGTTCAGCTAAACCCTAAAACCGTTTAAACGTAGAACATAATACAGTGTACTCGCTATAACATTGCGAATCGAGTGGAGGGAATTTGTATGGATCATATTTTATTAGGCATATCACTAATCCAATAGTAGACTGCGACGAGAAAAGTTTTTCGTTAATTATACTTCTGAAAGAGAAACTCAGTTTAATGTTACACCTAAGAAATCCTATTCATAAATATCTAAAAAAATATATAATAAACTGTAAAATACTATAAGAAAAAAACGGTACAGTTTGGGCGGAGCATAGTTTAATAATAAAACATCAAATTTAAAACTTATACCCATAATTAAAGCACTTCCAATGAATATTCGTTTAGAACAAATTTAATATAATTCGGCAAAAACATATAAAAACCTCTTTAGCGTTAATGAACAGTTACACGCTCCTTAAACATCAACTTGAATAACTCCGCAACGTCCAACATTCCGTCGGCTAAAAAGTAAAATATTTTTAGTTTAGAAGTTTATTTTATTTTCTCTCTAGATCTATTTCGACATTTTGTCCATTATAATATCATAATTATTGTGTGAACATAAGTAATTTTTTCCTGAAGATACGTTTTATAGTTGTTAAACCACTTATTCCCCGTCGCGTTAATATCGCGAAACTGAATAGAAAAATGTATTTATCGTATTTATGAAATAATAACTCCAACGATCATATAAAAACCTTAAAGAGCTATACCCTTATTAATACCCATAAACTAATGAACAAATAACCTTTTTTTTTAAATTAGTATTTTGATTTAAGATTGGATCATTACGAACACTTGTTTTTTATAATAATCAATATCTAGACTATAATATATTTTTTGGTGGCTGCTATACAAACTTTTCCATTATTTTTTAAAGTTTAAAATTATTTAGTATTTGTTAATATTTATAAACAATTAGTCGAAATCATCGATACTATAGTTTTGATTCACGCAAATCCATGTTAATGAAAAAAATGTAAAGTTTTTTAAAGAAATAACTATTATAGCATGGCAACAATAAAACTATAAGCAATAAACCATCCTCGCTGCTGTCTTAATGTGTATTCATTATAGTTTAAGCTCTAGATTATGACCTTACGGAAAATTTCCCATACTTTAGTCCTTTAATAAATGGGTGTGACCTCATAAAAGCATATAAAACGCAATCATAATGAAAATATTAATATTACTTTTTTGTCGGCCGATCTGTTGTAGTCTGCGGAAACAAACACCAGCTCTTGCAACTCCAAAGCAGAATTTTCTATGATCGCAATAAATCAAATAACAAAATAGGATTAAGTAATAGATAATTATTTACTTATGCTTAGTATAGATAAAAAGGTAATTGGTCAATTTTATAGAAAATGTTTAATAACAAATGAGATAATATCAAAAAAAAAAACAGTACAGTGGAGTCAGGGCATAGTGGGGACGGGGAAGTTCCGAGAGGACTAGTACTGTAGAGTATAGGCATAGTGGAATCAAAGCAATGAACAAAACGGGAAGGTCGCAGGTCTACAGGAATTATTATAAATAAAAGTGATAAAATTGAATAAAATCACTTTCAAATAAACGCTTTGATGCTTATTTGTAAATACAGAACCTCAATTTAAAACTTTCTAACTTCACTGGTTTATACTGTGCTTTGTTTGGATTGTACTGGCTTGAAAATACTAACTACCGATTTGCATCGAAGCGTTTTTTCGAAAGTGATTTTATTACTTTTAGATTTAAAAATTCCTGTAAATCTGTAACCTCCCCGTCCCCACTATGCCCCGACCCCACTGTACTGGTTTTTTTTTTATTGATAATTATTTGGTTATCTGGTCTAAACAGCGTTGACTTACAACGGTATTGAGCAAACGGGTTTCTCGTAATATTTTTTACTAAAACAGATACAATTATTGCGTTTTACACAATCCACGTTTTGAAGACAATTATAAAATAGATTTAAATCATTTTGCTAAATATTGATTTTTTGAATTACTATGTCCCGATCCAACTATGCTCCATCCCCACTATGCCCTGACCCCACTGTACTGGTTTTTTTTTTTGCAAAAACGTAGTGGAACAAATAACACATATACAATGTTTAGTTATATTTTGATGGAATGGTCGACGATTCATGTTTCAATCGTTTGTACTCCATAGTTTAAATTATAATCGCTTATTCTCAATAAAATTAATATTTATGTATTATATACTTCCATTAGAGCAATCTCACACAAACTAATTATACTTCATAGATTATATTATTTCGAAGATATATCATACTTCTATTTTACTAGATTGACAATGTACAAAATAAAATGCAACTAAAAAAACCTTTTCATAGATCCTTAAAATGTAAAGGGAGGGATAGTGAAACGGGTTTTCCCATTTAAATACATTAGAAAATCACCGTTTTACTGCCCCACCCTGTATATTAATTTCTCGTTATTTTCTAAAGAAAAATTGATTTTCTTACATTTAAATTAAAATAAATCGTATACTGGTACTGTGATAAAGAAAACAATAAATTTTACCTACATTTATTACTTATTAGTTAAATATTACTAACGTGTATAGCTACTAGCGGTCGGCTGTTGCCTGTTATTTAACAATAACCTTTTATGGAGATTTTAAAAATTGTGTTTTTTTTAATAATAGTATAGGAGCAGTATCATGATGTTAAATGTTCACGAGATTTGATCTAGTCATAAAATAAAGTACTATCATTCATGACTTTTAAATACTATTAAAATATATCTTAACTTGAACAAATAATGAAATATTTTATACAAAATTAGAGCTACAAGTTCATAAACTAAAAAATTAAAATTAGCACGAAGCAGATTATCTTATATAAGATAATTTAAACAATCAAACGTGAATCTCTTTAAATGAATAACAATATGCAAAACATGTGTTCAATTAGTTCACATTAGTGCATTAGTGTTAAAAAAATTGTGTAGTATAAAATACATTTTGGGGCGGTATACTGCATAAAAACCAACACTTAATCTGAATCCAAAAAACAACAGTCCTCTTCATAATTTGCAGGTAGTTGGACCTTATATACTCATAGTTGACCTTCGGTAAGGTTATATAATGCAGGCTATAAAATAACGAGATAACGACAGTGGTTTTGTCGTATCAGAATCATTAAGTGTCTTAATAAGTACACGGATAGGTTTTTTCCCCAATAAATCGATTGTCTACTATAATCAGCTGCACGATTTAGTCGTCTGTGATATCGTGTAATAAACACAATATTATGATACCGATCATTGGGCCCTAACCTAATCTAACACGGATAGACGTTACCAACTGATAAATTTTAGTGTCTGTTCGTTTCTCACATCTGGTACACCGGGTTTTGAGGAAAAAAAAAAAATTGAATTTGTGTAAACTTTAAGTCAAAAGTGGTACTTGAGCACAAAACTTAATAGTATCATTCTGCATAGATAAATATAAACATTTTTTAATGATTTGATCAATTTTGATTAAAGATTTTAGGTGTTTTTGTTAAAATATACGCAATCTGCGAAAACACAGTTTTCCGGCAATTAAAAAAAAACTGTATTGGCGAATTTTTCACCCGTTTAATATGTTATGGATACATATGAGAGTAGAGTATAATGGTTCGTTGAAAATACATTAAAGTCCTCACTTTCACTTCCCCTCTACCTCTCCCGGTCTATATCTAGTCCTCCGTAGTCCTCACTATCACTCGTCTCCTCCCCCCGGTCCTATAGCTAGTCCTCAGTGGTTCCCCCAGCCGCTATTGGTCTCGTGAAAAAGTAAAAGTAATCGAAACTCTATGTCGAGTGAAAGTTTTACCGGTCTCACACGATGGTTTTGCTTTTAACCAGCCTGTACATTTATAGTTTTTACTAAAAATTATAAATAAAAGCGCAGATATTTTTGTAAAAAAACTTTTATTTTAGAGCATATATTTAAAACATAAGATTCTAATGAATAATACAATAATACAAATTATTAAGTTAAAATCTTCTAAAAAAAATTAATAAATATAAGTAATACAAGCATTTATAATTTACGTACATCCCCCGTAAACGGATTATAATTAGCAATTTGATCATGTAAGATAAGACAATATGCTGATGTTTTTTCTGGAATGGCAGACGTTGTTTCAAATTCAATACGGATATCAACGTTTGATAATTTAATATTATCATCTTGTCTGCTCATATCGATCACCACAACAGGAGTCTTCTTCATAAAGTCATGTTTGCTCATTAGTGGAGATGACCAATCTCTTTCATAGTAAGATTTTTGAAAACTACAATATGCATTGTATAGTAAAGCAACCTTACTATTTGTGAAATCTGCTTGAAAATCTTCATATGGGTACGCTTCAGTATTGAGGTATACTTTAAGATTTTTCAGATTACAGTGATCGAACATAGATAACGATTTACTATAGCTGTTCTTACGATCAGTCTGGAACCCGATAATAGCATATCGTGGACGTTCAATGTTTGAACAGCTACGGACGCTCCACGAATGTGAGGTGTTAGTCGGTAAAACAGGATATTCACATAGTTGCCAATTGCGGTAAGCCAGAGATAATGGCTTTTGGCTATCTACTACTTTTAAAAGTTTCAGTTTTTTCCTCATCCGATACTTTAACCAATGGCATTTTCCATACAATTTTGGTAATTTCCAATTTAGAACCTTCATGTTTTTTCAACTGTTCTTCATTACCACCTCCATGTGCTACTAAACTGTCGAAATCAATAGATGCTCGGTTTAAGATCAGTTGTTGTGATGTGTTTATTAAGATTTTTTTATAGTCTTCGCAGAAGCCGAATAAATGTTTCAGTGGGATACATCCAGAAAAAAATCCTTTTTCTACAAACTCATCACAATTATCCCCCGTTATATCCCATGCAGCATTGAAGAGAGCATTTTTATCAGATTCTGTATATGAACATAACCCCTTTAGTGTAGATGTTATTCCAGGGTTTCGAACTGATTGAATTTCTGTGTTGTTTATCTCATAACGACATTCTGAAAACAGATGCGCCAGACCGTTGTTGATGAATCGTATCTCACCTAAAGACCCTGATCCTTTGGTTATTTTCCCTTCAATGTTCAAAAAAGAATGAGAAGGGAGGGTATACGATCCAGACTCGGAAATAGAAAAGCGAATTTCATCATTTCTTGACAATGCCGTTGTTGAGAATGGTAAAAACGAATGATATTCTATTTGAGTAATTTTCGACTCATCTACATAACGTTCCGTTACATCCAAAAACAAGTTGTCCATTATTATTATTATTATTCTATAAGTAGAAGTATTATTATTTTTATAGTTATTCAAATAGCCTTTAATGAACGAAGAAAGTCCAAACTACTTTTTGAGAGACTATCTGATTTTCTTTTTAGCACAGAAGTCGACTTTTTTTTCCTTGATTTTTTATTCTTTTTTTTAGTTTTATTTTGTCCTGCGAACGGTTTTTTAGTTATCGTAGTGGTACTTCTGCTGCTGCTAGCGGTGTTGGTTGGTTCACTAAGACTTTTCGAACGACTGTCGATAATTTTCCTATACGCAGCACTATTTATATCAACAAACTTGAGCCCCATGATTTACGGACGTTTACGGATATGTAATCGTATTGTGATAGGTTCTTGACGAAGATTTATCAAATTACCGTCTTGATCTCTCAGATCGATTCGCAAATGACTTAATGAATACGTGTTGAGTGGATAGTATACTGGATATTTAGGTACTTGAATTAGTTTATATCCACTCGGTACATCTGGGTAAAATTCATAAATTGAATGCGTGGGGTGACCATCTGTAAATGACCCTAAAATATGTGAGCAACTTATATTTATAGAATTTATTTTCATGATTTGCACTACATTATCAGACACGTGCCACTTATTGGCAAGGTATTTATTTTTTTTATCAAAACCCAATATACTCGATATACTATCATCCATACTCAAATCGATTTCTAAACTACATTTCATTTCGCACTTTAACGTGTTGCTGTTTCCAACGAGACTGAAGCTAACCTGGACATCTGAAAATAGGTTCCTAATTGCGGCTTCCAAATTTGTCAATTCATACGCGCCCGTAGGTATTTGTCGCACGATTAAACCATTAGGACTGTATATACCGAATTTGTTACATCCTTCATCTATGTTGGGCAATGAATTATATGTATGTAAACTCAGGAGACATATTTCAGATCCGTGTTCCAGCTCTAAAGCTGGGAAAAAATCACATTCCAACACCGATGAGTTACCGTTTAAAGTTATTGTACTTGGTTTTGTCACAGCACTCATCACGCTTTCCATAAAAACTTTAAACAAAGCTGTCCGCAAATTGAAGTATTAAATTTTTGATATTTATCGTAATTATATTTTACATTATATCCGTTGAAATATTTTTGTAGCTCATTAGGTGGAGGTAAATTTCCGAAACTGTCAAAATATTTTACTTGTGATCCGTTTTTCTTGTAACCAACCCAGTGTGTACCATTAGAGTGCGATGAGCCAAGGTTGACTATGGCAGATTCTTTAAGTTTACAACGAACAGGCATGCGATCTTTACTGAACACACCACGAAAGTGAGGTATTTTCAACAATTTTGCATACTTTATTAGTTCATAGTCATACAATGGACGACTTCTGGGCAGTTCTGCTATTAGTTTTTTGACTTTTTACATCGAGTTTTCTTATTTTTTAATTTTCTCCGAGTAGTGATTTTTCTAGATTTCGGGTAGAGTCCTTTTTCTATTTTATACCTTCCACCTTTGTACGGATGTAAATAAAGACCCTTACCTATATGAACAGGTGAGTTTCTACTCGTTTTAAAGTCATTAATAGTCTTGACCACATTAGCAGCCCCTCCAGCCAAAGCTCCTAAAGCTGAAAGTCCAGCAAACAGAGGTACAAGCGGTATAATACCTCCAGATTGTTTAGGTATCGGTAATATTCTAGGCGTTTTGTTCTTTAACGACCCCAATTTACTTTTAGATTTTCTCTTCGACACCACCTTTTTTGCTGCAGCCAAAGCTGTTTTTACCAACTGCATTAGGTTTTTCTTTCCACTACAGTCAGTGTTCATATTTTGAATCGACTTTTTGGCTGCGCTTACTACTCCACCTAGTCCACAACCCATCCCCATTTTTCGTTTACCACGCATAGCTGTCACCGTTGTCCAAGCAGCTAACTTTTCTTTAAGCCCCGTATCTTTCGACTTGAAAATCGCCCACGCCTTTTCCTGTAATATTCTGTCGGCCTCGTGACGATCACTGAACACGTCACTTTTATCGTAAGCAATATCGTGTTCTCTACAAGCGTTATCCAATCGATTGATACCCCGTTGACCGGCGGCCAGCCTTTGACGTAGACGAGTCCCGGGTCCACAAAACTGATAACCAGGATAATGCAACTCTACCGGTAATCTATTTATAATAGAGTTTAAAAGACCCGAACCTTTGTTGCTCTTTAGCTTTCGAGACGAAGACATCATATGTTCATTTCTTTCAATCGACAGTCATATTTATACCATGCGATTTGTTGAACAAGATCATAAACTCCCTATTGTCAATGCAGATACAATAGACGTCAATAGTGTGGTATCAAAACACGGTCCTCTTCTATCAAACACTATTCGCGCCCTAATAGCTGGACCATCGTCCTGTGGTAAAACCCAATTGATCTTTACACTGTTGACTGCAGACAATGGATTAAAATTCGAAAACGTATACATTTATTCCAAGACTTTGGGTCAGGAAAAATATAAATTACTCGAGCAAATTATTCGTCAAGTCGATGGTGTAAACTTGTACACGTTTTATGAAAATGAAACAATAATGGTTCCGGAGAAAGCAAAGGAAAATAGTATTTTTATTTTTGATGACGTAATTTCTCAAAACCAACATATTATCCGTGAATACTTCTCACGTGGGAGACACAATAAAATAGATGTTTTCTATTTAGGTCAAAGTTATTCGAAAATTCCAAAGCTTTTAATTCGTGATAATTCAAATCTAATTGTACTTTTCAAGCAGGATGAATTAAATTTAAAACATGCTTACGACGACCACTGTAGTTCAGATATGACTTTTTCCGAGTTTAAAGACTTTTGTAGAGCATGTTGGAATCGAGATAAATATGGATTTGCAGTGATATGTAAGGATTTTATTAGAGATCAAGGAAGATATCGAAGCAAATTTGATACATTTGCTTTAATATAAAAGACCATGCTCGCAATTTATAGTTATCATTTGCACTGCAGTTACCATGACGGAAAAAAACAAAAATTTGTTATCAGCGTTAACGCAGGCCAAGGAAAGTATTAAGAGAAAGTATATAGCTCTGAAACAAGGTGAAGCAGATACAGAATCGTTAGTTACACAGAGTTTTAAACCAATTATTGATCCACTGACGAAAATAGCAAATAAAAACACGAACAATGGTGGTGATGACTACCAAAGTTTTGAAAATCGCGATCAGGTGTTTGATGACCCTGTATTTCAGTCACAACAAGCATCGAAAGAAGTATCAACCGCCATAACGTCGAAAAAAACGGATCATACTGTGAGCGTTGGTATGATATTAGATAACTGGTTAATTTCACCACAAAGAGATAAAATATATGGACCCAAACCGGTTGATAATAAAGGTAAAATAAATTTCGGTCATTCTGAAATGGAATTCGATAGAAATTCATTACAAATTTCACTTGATGGTAGACCATATCCCATGACCGTGGGAATACTACAATTATTGTTTTCTAAAAACCCAAATAAGTATACAAAAATCGATACGAGAAATTATAAAAAAATGCTAGAACAATCATCAGCTCACTTAACTGTAGATGGTAGTCGGCTTAAAAGAACCGGTTCCAAGTATAATAAGATCATTTCAAAGATATTCCCCTCAGGCAGTGGTCTTTCCATGTCGCTGAATAATAAGAAAACAAATTACGTATATTGGAATCAGCCTGAAGAATTAATTACCAGATTACGTTTATTACATGCAGCGAGAACTGCAGGCAACTCAGGGGTCAATAATGAAATAGTTTCTATTTATGAAGAACTTTATGAGCAGGGTATTATAAAAACGATTCCACACGATGATACCGATAACTACTACTAAAGAAAGTATTGCTTCAGAACTGCATCGACCAGCTCGTAAAAATTTCACTAGGCGGAGAGTTATTTTGAAGGGGAAAGGTGATCTTTTGCAAGCCGATATTGTTGAAATGACCAGTCATTCAGTGAAAAATCGGAAATTCAAATATATTCTTACCGTCATTGACTGTTTTACGAAAAAAGCTTGGTGTTTTCCTCTGAAGACAAAAACTGGAGTCGAAGTCACTGCAGCCATGGAGAAAGTACTCATCCCCCACCCAACAACTCACCTTATGACTGATTCCGGGAAAGAGTTCTATAATAAGCATTTCATGGCTTTGATGAAAAAATACAATGTTAACTTATACTCGACATATTCCGCTCTCAAAGCTAGTATAATTGAGAGATTTAATCGCACAATTAAATCAAAAATGTACAAACAATTTACAGCTCAAGGTTCATATGAATGGGTTTCTATCTTGGATAGCCTCGTAGATACGTATAATAATACAAAACATAGCACTATTAGAATGACACCGAATCAGGCCGAGGCTAACCCGTCTTCGGTTGTAATACATGGTCGTAAGATACCTGAGCAGAAATTTCGCTTTAAAGTTGGCGACAGAGTAAGAATTTCTATGTACAAAACCATCTTTACTAAGGGTTATCTTCCTAGCTGGAGTAGTGAAATTTTCAAAGTAGTAAAAGCTAATCCTACATCTCCTCCTACTTACTACATAGAAGACTATACCGGTAAACCCATAGCAGGTAGTTTCTACAATGAAGAATTAAGCAAAACTCTATATCCTGATGACTATCTGGTGGAAAAGGTCTTACAAAAAAAAGGATCAAAAGTTCTAGTAAAATGGTTAGGATTTGATTCAACACATAACTCATGGATAGATAAAAACGATCTCAAACTATGATGAATTAATTATTCATAATGAAAAATAATTTCAATGATGAAATTAATCGATATTGTTAAAAATCGCATTATATAAAATATATTAAATAATGTATTAGTACATAATGTTCTCACTAGTTGAAAGTCTGTCGACTATATTTTCAAACAGTCATCATTTAGACCAATATGATGCAGTATCGCTCTCACGGTGGACTGACGATGTCTACATCCTATTCCAACGACTCCGGACCCAATTAAATATTAAATATATATGAATGTTTGAACATCGTTTGGATCGATACGAATTGGAGTCAGTACATCGCATGTCGCAGACGCAACCAGATGAACTAGAATGGGTAATTACCAATCGTTGATCTATTTTTACCGGGACGTTCAACCGCATTTGTGCAAAGCGTGTAAGTTTGAAGATGCTGAATGTTTTGTCAGTAAGTCCACATTGCCGTGTTACGGTTTGTATTTGACCGACCTGGATGATGATGTTGAACCGGACAGTCAATCGATGTTCGAAGTGATAAAATATAAGAGACAAGTATGCACAGCTTTGAACGCGCCGTCGAGAAAATCGTATCTGTCACTCGTGCCATGGCGTCCATGTCAGTTGCCGAGCCACATGCTGGGCAAAATTGTATATTCTAAAAAAATAGTCGGGTACGTGTCAATGAAAGCTACCGATTTTAACGATATTTTACATAAAGTTAAAATGACAAAGGATATTTTCTTGTCAACATGTGAAAATTCATACGGTGTAAATTTTAAACCACTGAAAGAATATTCACCGTTTGCCCGGCTGTTCACTGCGTACGATGATGACGACTGGAATATCTTTTTCGTGGACAATACCGGACCGATGTCGTGGAAAAGAAGATATAATACAAACGGACGGGAATATATTTTGGATGCTCTTACATAGTCAAGATGGTAATCATCGATGAGTTAGGATAATTTTAATATTAACACAGTGTATTAGTATAAAATAGTGATTAGTATATCGACAACCATGGACGTGTTTGGTGGTTCATTAGAAGGCAAAAAGAATAAATCAATCGGAAATCTCCAAGTTGGATTGCAGATGCTTCAAAATGAGGTAGACGTACACAATATTCTTTTCCGTACTCATCGAGCGGATATAACAAAATGTAGTGATACAATTACTGATATTCGAACTGCCGTACAAAAAATCGAATCTTACATTCAACTAATGGCAGCAAATATAAAATTTGATTCACCTATTTTAGTATATGATCAATACAGACTACAAACTGAAATAACTATTAGCGTTGAGGACAGGTCAGACGATTTAGTAGATAAGATTCAGGAATAAGAAGAGTTAGTAATATATTGTATTTAATCATGAAAAGTCGTGTTCTGTGTTGCTTGCTTATATAATATAACAACATAATTTATAATACAAGAATGGGTCGCTTGATACTTGATATGCAGTGTGTACTAGGATCTGATGGAAAATATCTAATAAAGGAATTATCGGCTATCGATACCGAGAGCTGTGCAGTCCAACACTGGATATTCAAATACTCAACAACCATGTTTCAAAATGCCAAGTCTCGTTCTATTAATAATTGGTTAGAGCGTCATTTCCATAAAATGAGTCTCACATACGGTGATGTAGAATGCGAGGAAATTGGAAGAATATTAAATTCATTACAAGCTCGAAACATTTACGTGAAGGGGGAACAAAAGAAACAACTTCTTTTGGAATATTTACCTGGTATAACTATTATAAATATGGAATTAATGGGCTGTCCAAGAATAGATGAACTCTATCCTAATGAAGAATTCGCTTGTTGTCTCTTTCATAAAGAACTGAATCCCAAGCTATGTACATTTTACAAAGTTTTTACTTTGAGAAAATGGTTTTTGGAAAATGTGTAAATAATATACTTTTTTAGTTTTTGTAAAAGATAATATTAAAATATTTATATATATATATATATATTGTAGAAAAATAATTGTTTACATTGTAATATATATTATATGATGTATACTTATATAATAAGAAATCTTTTTTATATGTATAAATAATAAATCGAATATTTTTTTTCTTTTAAAAAATTGTTGTTGCATTCTTATAATCCGCCTGCCTCTTGAAGTTCTCTAGAATAATAATAATAATATGAATGAACATTTTTTTTAACTATCATTATTATATATTTTATTTACTTGATTTTATAATGACCAATCGCTAAAGTGTGAATTCTGTCATGAAGTATGATCCTCTTATCATCATTTCGGTTTAGTGCTAATTTCATTGTTTTGATGGTACAAATTTGATGTTTGAATGATCGTATAGATATATTCTCTCTGTATGGAGTATAATCGTAGCGATAGGATGTACTACCCGCTGTATTTAAGTCATGGTGAGCATACTCTACGGTCTTAAGAGCACAATTATGAGCAATCATTTTGGCTTCTGCTTTATTTAAACCGTAAATGTCCAAATCATCATCACTGTCATCATCGAAAAGACATCTTTTAAAGTCGTCAAGAACCATGTGTTTTTGAGTTACATAAGTTCTTATACCTACAAAAGAAAATAATTGTTTTCCATATAACCGGTATTTTATACATAGATATTATACTAATACAACAAGGTCAGAAAATAAAGAAAGTGGTCCTCAAACAGTATACGCACGTGTATACCATAGGTTATGTAACGCATGAAAGTTTTTAATTTTTAATGAGATATTATAAAAAAATGTTGTGAATCTTAACAGCTTTAGTAAACCAAAGCAATCAGCATAGGAATTATTTCGATTAAATCATATATTATTAGAAATCGTTTATATTATATTATTATATTTAAACACTATCATATACTTATCTACCTGTTTTGAAAAACTGACGCCTTAACCCACTAAGCCATTAAGATTCACAAATTGTATAATGTATTTTATACCATTTAAATAGTAAACTTTTTATTTTATTTTTAATAATTTATAATACCTTTAGCTTTTATTTTTTCTTCTGTATTCCATTCTGTTTCCAGAGACTTATAAATGTTTTCTTTGCTGAACCCGTACAATTTTGATCGCAATGCAATTATCTCATGCATCGTAAGACCGGCTAATTCATCAGTGAATGTCCCCGGAACTTTTTTGCGTTCTACTGAGTAACATGGATGATCAGGTGATAAATTTGATGTATCCATCCGATTTAAAAGTTCTGGTTTTTTTCTGACATCTTCATAAAAGTCTTTGGTCTTTATTAAATATATAAGTGAGTCTAAGGGGAACAATTTATCATTTTATTTATAACTAAATACAGCTATTCTTTATTATTATTCATATTTAAAAAAAAAAAGGTACCTGTATCACCATAAATGAATTCAATAGCATCTTTAAAATGCTTGCGCATAACGTTGTAATGGTAATCGTACATCAAAACTTTGCTTAGTTCCAGCACCGCAAAACCTACGTATACTGGCTTACAAAAATTTATTATCTTATTCTCCAAAGAAATAGCTGCAAGGTTATCGTTGTATGTAGTGCATAGGAATATTATCTGCAGCTTTTACATAAAACCCATATGACATTAACTTATGTTCATCGATAATTTTAGTGTTTCCGCCTTTGCTGCCTGAATTATTGGGTTTGATTAATAGAGCTTCAAAATCTGCGTACACGACAAACGGATGTCGAACTGTTTTGCCCCAAGCTTCGAATTTCAAAGTCGAACCTGCTTCGGGCATTACCGGCAAAATGGTTTTATGTTTGTTACATATCTGTCTGTGTTGATCGAGCGCCTCCTGACCTGATAATTTATGGAGTTTCGGACGAGTATCGAATCCTGTGAAACATTTTTTACAAAAAACCATTTTGCTATGGTTTTTCGTTTTTTAGCTATGTATCAACCTCGCGAAATTTGAAATATAGGTGAAGTGACTTAAGCCCGTAGTTTCATCCTCTATGACCAATAAATCAAAATGATCAATTTTTTCCGAATTCGATACACGTAGCGGATAAACATAATGAGCCGGTTTGAATTTAGTATGGCCCGGTTGTTTTTCCAAACCATATACATTTATAGATACCGCAGGATTATCGATCTCGAAGATTTTAATATTTTTAAGAGGTGTTGGATATATAATCCTATTAAAATTATACATTTTCTCTAATTTTTTATAATTTTCCCCAACGTGATTTTTATTTCCCGATGACACGTGCTTAGCTAAAATGGCCCATTTAAAACATTCATTGTCCTTCAAGTTCATAGGATTAATGACCGCCTTTTTTCTTATAATATCTTCGGGTAGATATATATGGGATGATGCCCGTAACGGTGTAAATACATACACTCCCAGAAGTATTCCATCAATTGTTTGAAGGGAATAACCAGAGCCCTTGGCAACATACTCATCTTCTTCTTCGAGGAGCTTTGTAAAGTCATCAAGAACTGCAGCATTCAAATCACTCGCCGAATAAAGCTCTCTAGCAGACGTTTTAAAAGCCCGATTTTCTGTTGTGTTTTCCTGCTGCGGTATACTATAAGTTGCTTCTAGTTTTAAATTGTATTTAATTGGATGAATTGACGCCATTGAACTTAAAAGACTAGATATTTGTGGTTTGCAGTTGTTTAAAAATTCATTATAATCTAATGTATTGTTTATATTTTTTTTATAAAACCATTTAATTTTCCCCTTGAACGATGACTCGATATGAATAAAATTATCCTGACCCGCGGTCGCCGCCATAGACATACGAGCGGTTTTTTTACGTTTATTACACATCGTATTCTCATTATAATAGCCGGGTTCAATCGTAGTATTATTCAACAATTCCCCATCAGCCGTTTTTATTTTTTTAACCGACTGTGTTGTTGGTAGGGGGTCAGACGTACAATCTACACCTGTTAAATATTTACTTATTTATATATATTTATATATATATATATTGTTAAAAACAAGTCTTACCGTTACGAGGGTCAACAGTTTCACTTGGTGTCGTAAAAAGGGTGTCATTAGCCTGCGCGTTTGACGGAATATATGTTATTAAATTCGATTGTTCTTGTTGTTGCTGTCGCTGATTAAAATCTACGATAAAAATACGAAATTACGAATAGAATATTATGTTTTTTATTTTTTTTTTTTTATTTCTACTCACTGTTAAACACTTGTCCTATACCGTCAATAGCGTCATTAAAATCAACCCCATTTTTAGCAAGATCTATAATAGTATAAATTGTTTTTATGTCCATCGATTTTAATGCTTATTTTTAATAACTACTGTTTAAATAAATGTAATATATTTAATGCTTTACTTACGATGTACGGTTCTCACATGACGCAACAAATTTGATTTTTGACTAAAAACTCTATTGCAAGCGTGACAAGGAAATTGAACGTCAGTGTGTTTTATGCCATGTCTGTTTAAATTAGATTTGTTTGCAAACGATTTACCACATTGTATACATGTAAACATGATGACTTTTAGATAGTACAATTAATATAAATTAAAATAACACGGTTGTACAAAAATAATAAAAGTTTTTTTAAAAATATTAAAAACAGCTATGAACGTAAAAGCGTAACATCGACTGACACACGACTAAACCATATTCTTGAATAAAACATTAGTGCGGGGCACTAGTTTTCTTTTCTTTATTTTAGAAAGTTGTTTCTTTTACATATTTTTTTAAAAGTAGGAGGAGAGAATATAGAAGGATAGTTGTTAGAATAATTTCTTAATAAATAAATGGGGTTATCTCTCAATGTAATAAAAATAAATGTTTTATTTTTTTTCATACAATAATTTCTATACAATAAATAGCTATTTACTTATTTAAATACATAATATTTCCCATTGTCTGTAATGTTATCACATACATTATTTATGTTTGTGAAAATACATAAATCACACTTGCAACAGTCATCTACATCTTGCATGGTTTTAGGTGATGAATTAGTTTTAATTTCAAAATCTGCAAGTTGTTCAATCACGTTTTCATCTTCATGCTTAGGAGCCTGTTAATAATAATAATAATAACACTTATAATGATTGTTTAGTTAAAGTATTATATAATAATGTAAAATCTATAATAACCTCTATTTCAGAATGTTTAAGTTCAACCCAAGCGTCAGCAACAGATTTCGCTGCGATTGATATAAGTTGGTTGATATAGTCAGGTTTATCGTTTGAGATTAAGCTAGAAATCGTTTCTTGACTCATTTTTTGTATGTAGCATACCATTTCATCGCTGTGGAAACTGTTTTTTTCTTTCCACTGAGAGTCTAAATATTTTACAAATATTTCGAGTTGTTCTAACACGATAAGACGGGTTACATACGATTTGTGGTAATATACTGCATTAACAACGTGTTGAAGTTCTTGAATTTTCAATAATTCCTCACGACAAAGTAAAATTTTGGAGTATGTATCACTTCTAGCCTGTACAACTAATAAATGCTGCCCACGTGAAACTAATTTTGAAATTATGAAGGATTCATCTGTTAACAGTTTTTTCATAACATTTTTTTGAAACTTTTTTTCGTAGTTTTCTAAAGCGGTTTGCTCAATCGACAAATTGGTCAATATTGTACTCATAGCAGATATTAATCTGCTAAATAAGATTATACCGACTGTCACATAACTTGTAGAAGTCAAAATATGTATTTTAACATTAAATGTCTCCTTCGGGTCTAAGCCGATTTGAATATATTTTCTACTATTATAGTCAATTGTAAACACCGTACAGTCTATTAACTCATGTGGCGGACGTAACGTACTATATTTTCTTTTTTTGTAAGTTAATTCATTTTTTTTTATTAAACCGGTCATTTTAAAATACTGAAATGTTGAACCGAAATAACACACAACGAACAGCACAGCACTCTATTAGACACTAAATATCATGAGCTACGGAATTTCCACTTAACCGTATCGAACAAGTTTTTTAGTACCCCACCATATGTAAATTATTAGAAAATAAAAAACATTCTTGTCGAGAAAGTTTGTTTAACCGATGCATATGTATTTTTATTTTTTATAATAACACAAGATTTAGCCTTGACCTCTCCTGTACCTAAAGATTTTAGTAAAAGAGTGGGGGATATATAACTTTTCTTTTAGAACATCATACTACAGTTAGTTGAAACGGTTTAATACGTTTTTCAAGTTCTACAAGAACAGACGACTTTATTTATTTACTCCGTACATAACAAAAAATAAGGTAATAATATATCTTCTTATAAAATATAAAAATATTTATATTACATATATATATATATATATACATATATATTTGTTTTTAGCATGGCTAGTTTCGCCAATTTACTCAAGTCAAAAGTTGAAGAGTCCGAAAAAACATATGCCAAATCAATCAGTATAGGCGAGCTGGAAGTGAACGCCAAATATCAGATAGAAAATGTCAAATTAATCGCCAGTAAATTCGGACCTAACTTCACGGTAGTACGCATGACGATAAAAAAAGATGGTCTAACATATGGAGTTTTTCTACCACAATCGTTCAAACTCACGGAACAGGAATGCGCCGAGTTTGAAAACAAAACAGGTCCGGTGTTTTTAATTTTTAGAGGCCGTAGACAGAATAAGTCATTCATTATAGACTTTGAGACATAATTTTTTTTTAACAGTGTGAAAACAAAATATCTAAAAAAATAATAAAACGTTTATACTATCTTATTTTTTGTGCTAATATTTGAAAATAAATACTTATAAAAACTATAAATTAATATGATTCTTGGAATCTTATGTTTTTTATGTTGATAACTTATTACTGTTAATACAATAATAATAATATTATAATGTTGAACCATAATATAAAATAAGTGTATTGAAATATTTTTAAACCTGTAAAACAAATGTATGTTTCTTTCTCATATTCATTTATTTGTAATAGTTTACGAGTTTTTGACAATAATATATTATTTTCTTTTTCTAAATGAGTGATTATGTTTTGTTTGTAATAATTTAAAAGAAAACTGGTTTACCTCACAGCGTATCAATAACATTATATTATCCAAGTTGTTATTTAGTCTCTGAGTTTTTACGACCGTTAAGTGGTGTGATTTTTATCACACACACACACACACATACACATATACACAGACACGCATGAATGCATACATGCTGTGTTTTCAAGTTACGTATGGTTTAAACACATATATGGTAATTAATATTAGGCTATGAGTAAAAACAAAATGTTACAGTATTTTTTCTTTGTACAGAATATATTTAAGAAAAATATAATACATAAACAGAAATACTATCAATTATAATAATAATAATATAATAAACAATAACAATAATAATAATGCTGTTAACAATAATATGGTATATTTACATTTGTATATATAAAGAAAATCTACACCGGGGGTGCATGACATTGAAATCTAGACACCTAATATTGGATATGATTCAGAAATTGGAATAAAATAATTAAAATAAGCCCTGACTATTTCCGATTTTAGGATCAAGTCAGGGTTTGCGGCACGTATCAAATTAATATCTGTTAAGTTTACCCAGACCTCCAGTCTGGCTCCGCAAACTTCACATTTTTTAAAGTTTGTTAAGTCCAATATTAAGTGTCCTGGTTGGAAAGTTTGTTTCCATGTGACAACCCTTTCAAGATCCCCCTCCGAAGTGATAGCTCCATAACTGCAAATAGAAGCGTTTATGTCGCAAACATAGTACTTTCTTCTCGTGGTCCTCCCTTCTAAATTTATACTGCGAACAGTCCCACATTTGTAATTACTTAAGATAAAATTGGTGCCCCACATCTCCAAACATAATAATATTTCCCGAATTGAGAAACACCAAAAATTTGCCCGAACCATTCCCCCAAAAGATATTGGTGTTCTCGGAAGATTTAATAGGGATTCTACCGATTTATATTGGAAGTATCTATAGTATAATTTTGGGTGCTCACAAGCGATTTCCCTGAAGTTATCAACGTTGTACGCCCCGGCATAAATTCTCTCCATATTTCTGTAGCTGTTAGCCAAACCTGGGAATGACATTCGCCAACGTAGATCGCCCATTGCACTACTATCCTCTAAAGACCATTCGTCCAAGTAAGTTTCCTCTTCTCTCGAACATGGAAGTATGTTGGACGGGTGGATCGGTGTATAATCAGCGGTGTATTCACCAAATACGCGGATTTCCACTATATTTAAAAACAGATATAATTAAATAACTAATATTAATCAGAAAATAGCGATAAAGTTTTATAAGTTTCATTGAAAAAAAATAAAATTACGTACGTTCTGATTCGCTTTCATCTTGAGAATCTAACGCTGAAGACGAACTATCAGTAGATTCTTGTTCTTGTGCTTCTTCTTCTTCTTCTTCATCTTCACTATCGTCAAATATATCACGCATATACCCCTCATTATCCATGACTCCTTCCGGCTCGCCAAATTGTTCAATAAATGTCTCCCGATCAGTTTGTTTGACTTCGATGTCCAATAACTCGTACTCGCCTGCAGTAGTTTTGTTAATAAAATAATTTGGCTGCATCTTTGAATTTGTAGATTTGAACTGCTAACAGAATTCAATAAACTTGATATAAATAAACTTGTGGGGGTGAAAGAATAGAAGGTGTTAAACACTTACTTTTTTAAAAGTATTATTGTCGTTGACTTGCCGGGGTACGTCAGTTAAAGAGGTCTTGAGGGGTACTGTCGCGTTATACGTGCATTGATCGTTCGTTTGAAAATCCATAAAAACCATAATATGTTCTAGGGTGTGGGTAGTTTTAAGAACTGGTTAATAATACTTGTTTTATATACACTTATAGCGACATACAAGAATAATACAGTAAACACGGTAAGAGGGTTCGTTAACCTAACACGTATGTGATAGGGTTATAGATGTTAATTTAAATACTATACACTAAAAAAAAAAAAAAAATATATATATATATGATCTTTTCCACAAGATATTATAGAATAATTTACAATTGTATATATAGGTAAACAGGACCACTTTCCACAAGATTACAACAACATTCAGGATCATTCATTATTATACAGTCGTTTACACGACGGGTGTAGGGTATCTATATAATACCTATGTACCTATTACCCCTATGGGTAATAACTGTATTATATTACTTTACCTGACAATCGGAGTAGAACGGGGATTTGTTTTTTTTCCTATATGTTTGGTGTAGATGCTCTGTCGGTCGCCGGGTAACGTTATATTATATTATAATATTAACGTTATTATATTATATTATTCTTAACTTTTTTTCGTATGTGGATGATCTTTATCGGAGCTCGACTTTCCATCAAACGATATGACAATTTGCATTACTATTTCACCATCACCATCGCCGTCAATTACAGCAAGTTGACGGGGATGCATTATATAGATCACATATTTTTAAAAAATAAAACTATTATGTGAGACCGGTAAAACTTTCACTCGACATAGAGTTTCGATTACTTTTACTTTTTCACGAGACCAATAGCGGCTGGGGGAACCACTGAGGACTAGCTATAGGACCGGGGGGAGGAGACGAGTGATAGTGAGGACTACGGAGGACTAGATATAGACCGGGAGAGGTAGAGGGGAAGTGAAAGTGAGGACTTTAATGTATTTTCAACGAACCATTATACTCTACTTATGAGTTCCAACTACTGGCAAATTTTCAACCCAAAAGTTTTAAAATTACGGCTAAAAACCCCGAAAAACAAAAAAACTTGTACCTTCCCCCCCTAGGGGGGTGGGAAATGGGTATAGTTTAAATTTGACATAATTGACGTGTGCGGGCATACCAAATAATTATTTCTTATACATTTCAACTCGATCCGACTATTTTTCTCGAAATTATAGCCAGTAAAAGTTCACTAGGCAAAATTTGTGATTTATAGAGTTGCTATTCGAAGGAATTGGTCTAGTATTATAAACGTTACAGTGTATACAGCGAAAAAAAAGCCCACATCAGAGTAAAACCTTCTCGCTTTGCATCGAAGCTAAAACCTCCACTGCTCCACATTGTTCAAAAGATATTCTTTTATGTGAATTTCCTGGTATTAACATTGAATCATCTCTTGTATGTAGTACTTATTAGGCCACACTTAAAAACTAAAAATGTTTACACATAACTATTGTGAGTAATTTCCACGGCTCACTCGGTTTTTTTTATGATAATAAAAGAATTGAGAACTTCTAGGATATACCGGCCGATTCTTTACACCAGTTTTCTCTTAAAATTGTTAAAATTTAGTTAAGTTTTTAATTTTAAAACCATTTTTTAATATTCAAATTTTTATATTTGCAGTATTTTTTTAGAGCTTTATCGACATTTGAAACTTAAATGGCAACACAAACATTTCATTAACTTTTTAAATTGAGAATAATGTACTACAAATTTAGGATAAGAGTTGATTAATCTTAAGAACTTAAGAACTTTAAAATGATTATTCAAAATTGATTATCAAACAATGTTTTTAGTAAATTATTCTTAATTTAAAATATTAATTAAACACTTATATAGTTAACTAAATAAATATATAGTTTTAAAGGTCGATAAAGCTCTAAAAAATTTTAAAAAAAAAATAAGATAAAAATTTAAACATTGTTTAATATTGTGTTAAAAAATGTTTTCAAAAATAAAAACTTAAAAATTACAATTATTTTGAGAGTAAACTAATACAGTGCTCACCCGATAAAATAATAAATACATTTTCCTACAATATACCTATATAGTTATAAGGAATTAGTGTAAAATAATATTTTATAAAATAAAACACAATTTTTTTCATAAAATGTATGGGTTGGAAATTAGTCTTAGAAGATAAGTCTAACATATACGAATACGGCACTCAAAAAAGAAAAAGTAACACATATGTTATTTAAAAACATATTATATACTTATTTATATGCTGGCAAATACTCTTAATATAGGTACATATGTATTAAAAACGGCTTGTTTATATCGTAACTGTTATTATTGATGTTAATATTACATTTGTATCGCCGCACCATTTCAGTGTAAAACAACATATTTCTCCAAACCGTTTTTGCTCATTTTTCCTGTTTCAAAGGATTTCTAACAGCTAATACAATATGTATAAGCAGTATTCTATGGTTTTTGTGTTGATGATCGTTGTGTTGATTGGAACAATGAGCCAGTCAGGACTAAATAAAGTCATTTGGAATTTGACGATGGACAGCCGCCATTTGCACTGCAGTGTAGATATGATTTCCTACCCGGGTTTTGACATGGTGTTGCCTGAAGTCGAAAACCTTGACAGAACTTTACTTATTGAATTTGGAAAACCAAATTTGCCGATCCTGCAGGTCGACACACAGGTAATAAACTTCTCATAGAAATTTAAATATTTTGTGCTTAAAAGTTTCTCCGAAATCTATTAAAATATAAAATATCTCTCTCAAAAAGTTATATAAGGAAGAACAAGTCAGTTGGAATTTGACGATGGACAGCCGCCATTTGCACTGCAGTGTAAATATAATTTCCTACCCGGGTTTTGGCATGGTGTTGCCCGAAGTCAAAAACCTTGACGGAACTTCACTTATTAAATTTGGAAAACCAAATTTGCCGATCCTGCAGGTCGACACACAGGTAATAAACTTTACATAGAAATTTAAATATTTTGCGCTTAAAAGTTTCTCCGAAATCTATTAAAATATAAAATATCTCTCTCAAAAAGTTATATAAGGAAGAACAAGTCAATTGGAATTTGACGATGGACAGCCGCCATTTGCACTGCAGTGTAGATATAATTTCCTTCCCGGGTTTTGGCATCGTGTTGCCCGAAGTCAAACACCTTGACAGAACTTCACTTATTGAATTTGGAAAACCAAATTTGCCGATCCTGCAGGTCGACACACAGGTAATAAACTTCTCATAAAAATTTAAATATTTTGTGCTTAAAAGTTTCTCCGAAATCTATTAAAATATAAAATATCTCTCTCAAAAAGTTATATAAGGAAGAACAAGTCAATTGGAATTTGACGATGGACAGCCGCCATTTGCACTGCAGTGTAGATATAATTTCCTACCCGGGTTTTGGCATGGTGTTGCCCGAAGTCAAAAACCTTGACGGAACTTCACTTATTGAATTTGGAAAACCAAATTTGCCGATCCTGCAGGTCGACACACAGGTAATAAACTTCTCATAGAAATTTACATATTATTTTGTTTTTAACAGTTATATACCTACCCCACCGACCAGAACTTGTAAGTTTAAAATTAATTGTTGAATTTAACTCTATCGCTGTATTCTTCAAATGTGTTTAACAGGTTGTTGGAACGACCTTTCTGATTGGCATCCGAGAAATGGGCAAAGGCCTATTCGCAAAGGTGTGTTACGGAGTTGTGGTCAGTGCAGTAGCTATTGTGCTGATTTTTGCTAGTATTGTCATACTGGTACTCTTACTCACGGCTATTGCACCTTTGCTACTTGTATTGACTTCTTATGCACTGTTGCTGAAACTTCTGACTATCATGGTATTTCTGCCGATGTTTCTAGTATGGATAATCGTCAGTGTCATTGTAATTTATATTGTTATTCATTTGAAATGTTCACATATCATATAATGTTATCATACATTAACAATTTTCACATAACTTATATTATTATTGTATAAACTAATTATATATACTCCAAGCAGCTGTACGCCACAGCCATGGTGCGTAACCCGTCTTATACCAACTTGGAACACATACTACATAATATTGTAAAATAATATGATTTTGTACTTTACAAGTTTACTGGTTTGTTTTTTTATGCAAATATATTTTGTAGAAATATCGCATGTTATCGGATCGTTTTTATTAATACCGTTATACAACAGAACATATGTAGTGAAGCTATTTTTAGATACCGTCGACAATTACTTTTAGCTTTAACTCAATACTTTTACTGACATTTGAAAAAAACGCTTTTACATTTGTCCCGCTTAACTCTACCTGTACCACGTGGTGGCGGTTAGGTTAGTATTAATACCGTACATTAAAAAACATCTTGCCCTGTTTAAATTAAAGATTTGAATAGAAAACAACTCTATGCAAACGAAACTCGATTTGTTACAACAACTTTTTAAATCGTTGTTTACCCAAAGTACTAGCTTTTGCAGTGTGGGTCACAATATTCTTTCAGCTGTGCGGTAGTACGCGACGGCCCATGATCTTAAGATTGTCTTAAGATACGTCATAGTAATATTATTATAAGGAAATATTGTTTAGAGGATTTTACGCTATCATCGCCGACACGACGACGTCGTGGTGTTTTTTTATGTGCTGATCGATTTTTTAAAAACAAATCGTTGTATACGTTAACTCGTCACCGGTCTTGTGCAAGTACTTATATACTTGGAAATATATACACACAAGGTTAGGTTAAGTAGGTTAGGTTAGGTTAGGTTAGGTTAGGTTAGGTTTACATACAAGTCTGCGCGGGGAGGCCGTAAAGTCACGGAAAATATTGTCACGGACCGTACAAATACGGAAAAAAAAGTATTGTCACGGACCGTACGAATTCGGAAAAAATAATGCTACGGACAGTAATGTGGCAGACCGTATTTTTACGGAATCCATAAACACTCGCACCGTATTGTTACAAACTGTACTAACGCGAAAAAAACAAAACCGTAAAACCACGGGCCGTACTTCTACGGAATCTTAAATGACACTGACCGTATTAGCACGGACCGTACGAATTCGGAATCTAAAAAATAAAATATTATTATTATTATTAAAATATTATCATTTTTATTGAAACTAATTTTTCATTTAATAAATGATTAATATTATAATATCTGAAGCACTGAATAAAAATAGCAAAAATAAGAACAATACATTTTTTAATTTATATTGAAATTCAACATCAACATTTGATTTATTATTTTATAATTTATAGAAGTATAATATAAGTATTCGCTCCACTCTAAAAAAGTTAAAACTATAGATTTTGCTATATTTTTTAAAATTAATACTACATAATGAATAATAAAATTATTTTAAAATTTTTAATTATGATCATTTAGTAGAATGAACTGTTGGTTAGCCATCTAAAAAAAAATCAATTTATGGATTTAAATATATGGATCAAAAAAATATGAATGTATTATTAACTTATCTATTAAATATGTCACGACACCATGGCTGACGTAGCCGAGCACCCCCCTCAGAGCCGCTGTGTACTGACATATAACATACTACGTTTGAACAAATTTTGTTTCACAAAGGTAAACCATAACAGACATTTAGCCGACTAACCTCTAGACATCTTTATCTGTATCTCTAGTTTTATAAATAATAGTTGTCTCAAAAGTCCGGGGGAATGTAAATATACTCTGTACTTATATGTACAATAAGTCCCATGAAATAGTACAAACAAGTCGTAGTTTGTACATTTATGTTGTCACAACTTTTGTGTAAAGTGTATACCATAGGTTATATATAAGTCAATAAGTTAAGTTTATATATGTTAAAATAGAAAGTACTCCAAAAAATAAAAAGCGATTAGCCAAAATGAAAAAAAAATAAAGGATATATTAAATCACTCCTCAAATGGAAAAATTGTTCAAACTCGGTAATTTTAAACAAATATCAATTACTATTATTTTTAACTATAACTTGACTTCTATTATAGGTACATTCACCTTTAAGAAATTAATAGTTTTTTGCATTTCACTGTTTTGGGTGTAATTTTTGGGCTTTAAACCTGACAATTAACCGAGGCGATTTTGAATTTAGATTCTATTATTTTAATGTTATAGGCCCTATAATATAGGGTAATGATACTGCCGAATTATTTACGGCGATAATAAGTCCGAAAATAATGTCACTGAACGTGTTTTAGCTGACACTTCTGTGCCGGATGCCCTGTATCGGAAAAACGACAAAAGGTCGCCCGACAAAACGCCGCCGGACAAAAAATCGACAAAACGTCGCCGGATAAAAAATCGACAAAACGCCGCCGGACAAATCGCCGCCCCTAAAAAAACCGCCTCTCAGTAATGCCAACACTAACAATACTTGTATACAATATACGATTATTAATGGTGTTAGTTGTGCTGCCAGCATGACATATTATTAAGGAGTAATTATTAGCTAACGACTCAAACGAGGCTGTTTTTAAAAAATATTTCCAGATGGCATTTTGAAAGAGACAAAAAGTCCGAACGTATATTTTTCACCACCAAAAAAAACGATATTTTATTATCTCTAGAAAACTGTTTACCTATTATTGAACTGTTATCTTTGTTTATTTTATAAATGCGTGTAGGTATCACCTATAATCTATATATTTTCTAGTACGTATTGCAAAGTGTATAGGTACAAATGGAAGTTATTGTTTTAAAGTTGCCGCGCCGGTTGAATTACCTGCCAAATATACCTTCTTAGGGACGAAAGTATACGCAGCCCTGTTTTACTTCGTATATTTGTTATTCTTTATTAGTATTAAGTAAAATTATATTATTATTTATTAAAAAATGGTCTCAACAATGGCGGTTCTAAAAAAAAATATGAAATAACATTTAACCAATTTTTGTATCCATTGCATTTTTTTTTATAAATATATTCATTTATAAGTTTGTTATGCGGGCCTAGGGCTCCAAGGTGACCAAAGTAAATAAGTTGAAACAACACTCGTTTCCGTATGAATTAGAATTGATTTAATAGAATTAACGCAACAAAAATAATGTTAGTTACACGATAGACATAGAATAACAATAAACAACAATATTAAATAGTATGGTTTAACTTAAGATGTAGGACTAAGACGTAGAACAACACAAGTGAATAGTAGAATTACGACTAACGACAGGGCACCGGATAACGGGGGACGTTAGTCGGGTCTCACGCTAAAACCCTTTGGTCAGCACATTCCTGTCGGCCGACAGTAATCGGAGGACCATATGTGTGTTTTATACACCATACAATTATACACAAGAAAATATTAAGGGGTTCTTAACAAGTATTCTTATTTTTGCGTATATATTAGTTTTAAAATTTTAACATAAGAACATTGAGAAAATTAAAAAGTAAGGGGAAAAAAATGACTAATTAGTTCTTGTGCGTGTACATTTTGTTTTTGTAAAGTCAGTCGGCCGAATGGATTTGGGAACAATGACCTCGCTGCACCCTTGGCCAGAAATTAAGTTAATTTGTTGTGTGTGAATTTTATTCACAATTGTATTTTGTTTAGTTAACTGTTTGTTGCACCGGTGAGGCAATTCTAGTTTAAGTACTAATGATAACCGAAAAAGGAACTTTTTTAAATTATTAAAGTTTTCAAATTATCAACATTATACATACATTACACATTTGACACTACAGTAACTCTTTGGTATTACTAGGCAACCCCATTCATCCCTTTTGAGCTACTATATACACCACTACACTTCCTTTGCTTTACAGCGTAATCGTTAAAGCTGATAGAATTAAATTCCGATAGTAAATATACAGTAGTACAGTGGATATAAAATGTAATATAATATATTTTATTTATTTTGTAAAATATTTCAAGATTATCCTATTATACAAAGAAGTATTTTATTGGGAGGCTATAAAAAAGCCGAAAATATTTTAGCCGACAGTATTTTAGCCGAAAGTATTTGGTCCGACCATAATTTTACCGAAAATTATTATAGCTGAAAAACATTAACGCCGAAAATAATAGTTCCGAAAATATTTTCATCGAACAATTTTTAAGTCGAAACATGTATTAACCGAAAATAATGTCTCCGAAAAATTTGCCGCCCAGTGCCGATCCACCGGTGACCGGCCACCGCGTCCGCGGTATGTTTATTCTTCTACCTGCAGTGGTACCGTACGGTGACTTGCTTATCCTGGTTTTTTTTAAAATATTTTTATATTTATTAGTTGGGAAAAATTTAATATATTTTTAGTCACTCGACTAATCTGTTTTTTCCCTAGTTCGAGCGCATAAAAGATACAATACGTCAATACAAATAATTTGATACCAAAATCTAATTTTCAAAAAAAAATTTACATTGATCTTTTTTCCCGCAGCCCTTTATATTAATATATATATACTATACTATTTATATTCGTTGATAGGCATAATATTTGATTTTTACGAGTATGAATGTTCATTTAAAAAAAAACTCATTTATCATTATACAACACTTCCAAAATTATATGGAGTCGATTCTGGGTCCTCTATATTGATGTCTTGTTCCCTGAGGATTCGGGAGATGTAGTCACTTTTTGATCTGCTAATACCTTCAATATTGATTTGGCAAATGCGTAGGGTAGACCCTAGCTTTCTTAGGTGGCCTGAGAATCTTTCGATTCGATTGTGTTCGGTTTGGTTGCATGTTATCAGGCCAGGAGAACGTTATAAATGATAGTTTGGCCACTGAGTTAATAGATCTTTAGCCGTTCGTCTTGAGAAGATGAACGTTGCCTAGGGGGTACCACGAGGAGGTGATCTATCACAACCTCCTATTTTTACAAATTACAATATTTACGCTATTTACACTTATTATTTACAGAATTAATTTTATATACAAAATAATATTTACACAATATGATGCTAGTCAAAAATTCTGACAATCATATAGATGTCAGAATTGCAAATGGGACAACGCCCTCTGCCCCTCACCTCCTCACCGCAATCGTGGCATAAACATTTGTGCCCACACGGAATGCAGGCATGTGTGTTAGTGGCTGCCAAGCAAATGCCACAACTGTTTATTTGTCGCGGTGTTATATCCTCATTAAAATTAGCCGAAACGAATGGAATATTATCTTGCTCCCTTCTCAAACGTTGTCTTTCCATTTGTCCGATAAACGCGAGAACTTCGTCGTCGTCCTCGGGTATGTTATAGTCATCATTAACTATTAACACAAATAAATAAAAATATAAACAGATTATCAACAATAATATTAATGGTCATAAAAATTATTATTAATATGATATGGACAAAATATATTTTTACAGGGTATCCTTTTTTATTATTTAGATGTACGAGTCATTTTATTAGTTTTTTTTTTTAATTTAAATATTGCATGATTAATATTTCCTTTTTCTTATATATAATATAATGTATTGCCATTAAGAAATATGTTGTATACTATTATAATTGTTAACAAATTGTTTTTAATATTTCTGTTCAGAGCCTTACTGGGAAGAATGGCGTTATTATCTTGGACAGCTTGAACAGCCGGAGCAGCCTCAACAACAAAAGCAGCCTCAACTACAGGATCGGCAGCTTCAACAACGGGAGCAGCCTCAACTACAGTATCGGCAGCTTCAATTCCAAATTCCCGTTCTTGTTGTATTCATTTGTTGGTTTAAAATTCTGTGAAAGACCTCCTGATCGTTGTTTGTCCTCCTGGCCTGTCCGTAAACGCTAAAATTCTGCGCACCGGTTCCTATAGTAAGTATTATACAATGAGATAATAAAAGACAATTTTTTGTAAAAAATAATATTTTTTTGCTTAGTTTTTTTTAACTATTTCATATACATAAAAATAAATTCAGTATTTTGGAGTCGAGAGCGTTTTAAAAGCTTATAGCTGTGAGAGATGGCGGCTTCTTTTAACCAGACGATTTTTTGTCCGGTAACAGTGAGTGCCAAACACACTAATGCCTTACCCACTCTGCCATTTCCTCTCCACTATGTACAAAGGTAAATTAATTATTTTTTAAATAACCATTTTCTCATTTTTGAGGATATATTAGGTATTGTTTGTAATAATTAACTATTTATTATTATCAAGCATCTTTATTTCATATAGATGTACGCATTTCACTTTTATGTTAGTATTGAGAGAAAATCAAACAAAATCAAATTGTTTTTTTCTTTTGTTAGTATTACAACTGGGGGAGGGGGAGGCTTCTGTACAATAATTATGAATCTTATTAATTTAGGTAAATTTAATGAATATTATATCCATAATAATACAAAGTGATTTGAAAAACTGTTTTCTAAGGTTTGCAGTACTAAACACTTACGGTTCATCCACTGGTTCTCGAAGTAATTAATATATCGACGAGCTATTTGTTCGTTTTCCGCGTGACTACTCTCTTCTTTGATCAGGTTAAAACCCTCGGCTATGTGCTCGACCGGTAAAAGGGCCAGAGCCTTCGACATGCGGAACATGTTATGCAATGCCAAGTCGTTACGATATTCACGTCGCCGCATGCCAAACTCTTTACCATTTTTCTAAAGTGCCTATAAATTACCATAAACATTTTTAAATGGCAACACATGATGCTATATTTTTTAGCACCAGAAATGATGAGAGAATTATTAAAAACATTTTTCATACTTGCACCATGTGGAACCAACAGCGCTGCAGGTTGGCAGCTGGCAGAGTATTCCTCAGTGCATTGGTTAATGCGGTTTCATAGTCAGTAATGATGTTTGTTGCTTGAATAATAAGATCCCTAACGTATTCAAGCACGCACCGGTACGCGATCTCGGTCTTCCTTGTCATCAACACAAATGCAACCGGAAAAGCCTAAGTAAACGTATAAATAAAAATGCTAATCGTAAACTCATAAAAATCGTTTTTTAAATTTATTATATATTTTCTATTACCCGATCCATGTAAATGGCCATAATAATTAAAACTTGTTCAGTTTGAGGCTTAAGCTATAATATTGTCTATAAAAAAAATCATCTAGGTAAGCAATTATATATTCTAATTTGTGAAGATTGGTATTAAAACAATTTGCTATTGGACTGATATTAAATATGCTGCTGTACTTGTCCACAAAATATTACAAGCAGCTATCTGAGCGCACAGTAGTGTGCTAAGCCAAGTTTCAGTAATGCCAGTTTATCTTTAAACGAACCAATTCACCCAGTTTTTCTAACTCACATGTCTCTGATTCCTCTTAAGATAAGCTTTTGAAATGTAAATATCACTACTTTGATATTTAGTCTTGGAACTTGGCCAATTTTCTCTGTTAGGTTTTTGTTGGAGATAATTCATAATAGTTAATTGAAAGAAATTAATTTATACAAATTTTAATCGTTTTTCTTTAAAATAAGTTATTTATTTTTTTTAAATACTTAAGAAATATGTTTTTGGGACAAAAGGCAATGTTTTCTTTGTAACACATATTTTTTCATTGTTAATTAAATGATTACTTCATCATTGCAGGCGAAATGAAAACCACTGCTTCGCCTGCTTCTACACCTCCATCTATGTAGCCCCTATACAACTCCTCGTTGCTAGACGTTAAAAATAGATGGCGGTACCTCGGGTCGGACAAATTGCCCGCATATCCCAAGAGAGTCTGGGGTATCGATGGCTGAGTCTCGGCCCTGGCCCGTTCCATAGTTCGCAAGAAGCTGGTGTACGCCAATTGAGTGTTAACATGGTTTAATTAAGAATAGAATATCTAAGTCTTGAACTACTAAATAATTATGCTTATGCTGAGCTGATTGATTTGAGAACTTAATTTTAATATTGAGTGTTCTTATATTTAAAAACGGTAGGACTTTCATTAAGTATTAAATACTTTCTGTTCAATAATAATAAAACAAATTTTGTTTTATTATTATTGAACAGAAAGGCTTACGAAATACGTTTATAGGTATACAGTTATTTAGTGTTCTATGAAATAAGATGTATAAAATAACTTTTTAATATGCATTTTAATGACCACAAGCGTTTGCGGGCTTCAATTACAGAGGAGGCAATATATAATGTTATTCTTAAATGTAGTGACATCGGCCCAGTCCAACAATGAATACACGCATGTACGTTCGGTTGTCTATCTCTTTTAGTTACATAGTTACATACCAACATACATACATACAAGTGAAGCTAATATAAGCGTGTTAAAAAAACCTTGTCTTTTTAGTAGTTTGTAAATAATTAATAATGGTAGTCTAAAACTCTTACAACATGCTTAAATTAACCTACTTCTATTAAATTAAGAGGAATATACGGACATTTTTAAATGAACGTAGTTTACAGCATGACTTAGTTTTCAAAAGTGTACTAAGACGTACACCTATTTTATCAATTTACTGATTCAACATATACTTAAATTATAATTAACTACGCAATTATTTACGCCTATTTAGGTTAAACTATTTTTTACGCTTGCTAGATTTTTTAATTACAAATATATATTATGTAAATAACTTATGGATAAACCAAGCGATCACAGATCACTATGCAATAAAATAGGTTGAAGTGAGGCAGCTCAGCTGCCACAGTTGCCTCCGCCTGTGTTTGTGAGACATCAAGTTTTAAATACAATTAATCAGCTCAGTTTAAATAATGTAATAAATAATGCCGTCATTGATATTAATTTTTAAATTATTATTAAAGGTAGGTTAGGTATTACTGTGTTATTTCTTCATCATAAATGACTTTAAGACTGGTCAATTCTGTTGAACAACGATGAAGAATTTGGCTTTTTACACGTACAGCGGACAAATATTCCATATCAGGATCATGATTATGAAGTCCGATCACCTCAAATCTATCATTCCTGATAAGTCCTTTATATAATAAAAAAAATTACAATATTGTGTTAAGAAGAGTTTAATGTTATAAACTGTTTTCGGCCTTAAGAGGATTAAAAGCGGACTGGTTTTTTCGAAGTTTTAGACCTAAGATCCTGACAAAATTACGCCTACGTAGAATGTCCAATTTGAATTTTATATAAAAAATGTCAAGTTAATCGTCCTCTTTTCAAGGTTATTGTGTAAATAATTTTATATTTCAATTAAAATTGTGTTTAAATCCTATTTTAATTTCTTAAGTTTTTAGTATCCTTTATATTGTTTTATTAATCCGACTTCCACGGTAACCTAGGGAAAAAGCTCATGAGCCCAAATATTTATACAGAATTAAAATTCAATCATATTAAGTAGGCATAATTTTGTCAAGATTTTAGGTCTTAAGGGGGGATTACATGCGGTCAATTTTTTCAGTCAAAACATCATTTTTATTCAATTGCATAAGCCAACACGGTGATCCGATAAACAATCTAAAAACAGATTTGAATTCGTCATGAAGTTTACTTAGGATCGTTCAGGGCACACTTTCGGTTTTTAATTTAAACCCTTTACCTTTACCCTTTTAAAATTTGAAATTTTTTATAATATTCAAACGGGTTTTGTACATTACTATGTACAAAACCCGTTTTGGGTTATCTTATTCCTACTGGAATAAGATATCAAAAAAGTGCCCTGTCCGATGAAGTAAACTTCATGGCAAATTCAAATATATTTTCAGATAAATTATCGGACCACTGGTTCAGCCTGTGCGATAGAACAAAATATGTATACTATATTAACTAAAATGGCTTTACTCATAGACAAAATGATTTAAATTAAAAATAACACCATGAAGCTTATACAAATTAACCGGTAAATTAATTGACATGGTCAAAATTTATTAAAACCATTTTTCCTAAATATTGCCTATACAAAATTCCTTTAAAACCGACCGTATGCATTTCCCTTAATTAATTTCTTGTATGTACAAAATGGCATTTACTCGGAGAATAAATTGTAAAAGTTAAAAATGATGCCTCTAGCTTTTACAAAGTAACCTGTAACTAAATAAAATGTTTGAAAAGTTGCTTTTTTCTTAAATATTGCCTTTTATAAAACCCCTTAAAAACTGTCCGCTTTCAATCCCTTTAGTCATTGTTATGTTTTTTACCAAATCGGATTATAAAAAATTATTATGAATATAAATACTAATTGCCACAAAATATTCATGATAGTTAACCCATTGATCAATTTTTGTAAATTATCATATTAAAATCTATAAATTGTGTACTAGGGCAACTCATGGTGCTGGCCTTTTTTCTTTGAAAAATAGTGTTATTTTCTAAAAAAAATCAAATAAAACGGTTTTTATTTCAAGCCTTTTAAAAGATATTTTTCTAATTAAGTGGAGTATTACCTAATTAAAAAAAATCTGTTGAGTTAAAATGGTACACTTAAATGGTACACTGCTTTATTGTGTATTCGTAAAATAAGTACGATTACGTCTAACTACTAATTGCTTCAGTTTTCCATTTACAATCGGGTTACAAATAATTCATATTGAGAAAAAAGATTAGTTTTCTAAAATAATATATAGCAATAAATCATACCTCTCGCAGTGCAGTTGGGTTTTATACAACTTAGTGAGGTAGACGATAGCCTCACTTTCTTTACGCGGTAAAAAAAGCCATCATTACTATGATGTAGCTTACTATTTTTACGAAATCCGTCGACAACTTCGTATTCCATTTTTAACCAACGAAAAGTACAAAAAGGACAGATGTGTTGTCTGAGCTCTCGATAAAAACCGAATGAACCCAATGTAAGTATGAACTTGGTTGGTTGGTACTTTTTTTTTTTTTTATTTATATATATTTATATAAGTAGGTATGTATGTTACACAATCTTTAAACATTAAAACACAAAATGTTAACAAATGGCTAACCAAACACCTTCACTCAATGGCACCTCATTATGAAGCGGAAGAACTATCAATAATTTTAAATGCTTTAACATTTACAACCATATATGGACTATAGAAAAAAGATATTTTACATGAGTTTATCACATAATAACATAAATAACCTTGAAGATATTGTTTGTCCTCGCATAGATCAATTACACTCTGATGATGGATACCCAACGTGTTTATTTCACATGAATGTAAGCCCTAAACAACACTGTACTTTTTATAAAATGTTTACATTACGCAATTGGTTTTAAACAATGCATTACCTTGTATATTATTATCAATGTATTTTAGTTAAATAAAAAACATTTTTTTTTGTTTAGCAATTAGTACTGTATTTATTAACATTACGGTTATTGTATATTATTATACACACATTATCAAGAATAATATGATTTTAACCAGATGGTTTTACATAATATTTTTTTTTTACATTAGATATTAAAACAATTTTTATAAAAAAAAATTTTACAATGTTAACTTTGAAGTTATTACAATGCAATGGGGTGGAGTTTGTATTTAAATGGCTTTTATTCATCTATTTACACCACATCACATCAGAAGTGGGAGGGTTCGCCTGCGCAAAACTGAAGGTGTGGTGCAATAGGTACGACAATACAAAAATGCTTAAAGGGACAAAAAAAAAGAATACATGTATATTGTAGTATGATATTGGCAGTAATGCCCTTCAAACGGCAGTGTTGGGCGTAACCGATTAATTTATTATTGGATTACGTAATCGATTACAGCATTGTAATCATGATTAAATTAATCATTAATCATATTATCATTTTGTAAAAGTAATCAGTAATCATGATTATATTTTCAATTGTAATCATGAAAACATTACAAAAAGAAATTGTTTAACCGCCCCAGGCTTATTACAAAATAATAATAATTGTCTAGATGATATTGCAAAGGTCAAATCGTCTTAGACATCCCATATATTTTTTTTGATATATGTATTATGTAATACATAAAACCTATGGCGGTTAAAAAAATATAATCATTAATCATTTCATGATCACATTTAAAAGATTAATGTAATCATAAATGTAATCATGATTACATTTATATGATTGTATTAATCTAACACGATGATTACTGATAACTATTATTTATCGTAATAATTAAACAGATTACATTTGCCCAACACTGTCAAACGGTAGTCGGTAGCCGAAATGTCGCCGGCTCTTCCCACTGGCCCGGCCAGTGACACGCGAGTAAGGTTCATGAGCAACTTGTAGAATGGAGCGAGGTTGATAGGAGATCGCCACAAGAGAGTCTGCGCCACTTCTCAATGCGCCAACAAGAGGCGGCCGGAGGAGAGTGACGGCGGATGAGCTAAAGGGTCAAGTACCCAGGACATAAGCAGTGGTGGTTGGACCGATAAAACCGGAGAACTGGAGATTAAAAGCATTTGGCGGACTAGAGGTAGAGTGATAGGAGGTATCGAAGTCGGAGAAGATGCGGCTAGAGTGGGAACCCCGGCGACCAAAATAAGGGCCTAGTCGGCTTTGATGTGCCGGTATCAAAGCCAGGCCGTAAAGTACATGCACCATTTTATACCTTGTTCGCTAAGAGAGCATGCTGGGTTTGCGCGTGTAGACTGAAGACTAAGCCTGGCAGACAGGGCGGACTTCGGGGGAAACGTTAGTCACACTTGGTGCCACGGGGGGGTGCGCAGAACGGCCAATTTTCGTTGGGTTGCGGCATGTGACTAACGTTCCCCCGTAAGTCCGCTCTGTCTGCCTGCCTTAGTCTTGCTACTTAGTCTTCAGTCAACACGCGCAAACCCGGAATCAGTGTTGGGCGTAATCGTAATCATAATTACGATTATAATCATAAAATTTTAAGGTGTGATTACGATTACAATTATAATCACAGGCCCGGAAATGTAATTACGATTACGATTGCAATCACAGATACCGAAGATATGATTACGATTACGATTACATTCATAATCCCGAATTTAATTATGATTACACTTGTAATCACAGAAAAAAGTAGAAATACGACTGTAATCACAGAGGAAATCTGTGTATACGGCCGTAATCATAGAAAAAGGTTGTGATTACGAGTGTAATAGTAATCGTTACCATAATCATAAGTGTAATCGTAACCACACCTTAAAATTTTCATGATTATAAACGTAAAGGTAATTATGATTACGATTTTGCCCAACACTGCCCGGCGTGCTCTCTTAGCGAACAGGGTATAGAACGGTGCATGTACTGAGATCACTAGAGTGATCTCTAACGCCTACGGCGCCCCCTGGTTCTTCTTGCATAATGTTCGGGACTTTCTTTGGACTCCACCCAGGGCAGATGGCACTGGTGCCCGAGGTGCCCGAACTCCTTGCACCTCATACAAGCATGCTGCCTCCTCTGAAAATTATCAAAAAATTGTTTTATTAACAACTTTCCAGGGTGTAATCAACTCTTAAAACTCAGGTTCCATGTATAAATATTTGATAAACTTTTTAGATAAGCGATAATTTGCTTAAAAATTTTTGAAATAACAATAAATATGTAATAAATATGGAGAGGGGAAGGAGAATTTTACAACTTTACCGCACTTAACTAATTAAAAGAGCCAATAAAATATAAATAGATGTTACCATTTAAATTTTAAAAGTTGATAGAGCTCTGAGAGAAAATCAGAAAGATACATATTTGAATACGACCTCATATTGTAAAATAACATAAACAAAAGTTTTCAATTGAAAAACTACAAAATTCGAAATAGTTTAATAGAAATTGATTGTCTTATCCATAATGAATCTTCCAGTATAGTCGATTAAATGTCCATGCATTCTAGGGTCGTATTCCCATAGTATCTCATTAAACGACAAATTTTTATTTTTGGTACTTACCTCTTCTCTAACCAACATTTCCATATAACGTCGCTGAAAAAACAAAATAAAGAAAAAATTGATATAATTGTATATTTTAAATTTACCTGTGGTCTAATTTTCAGATTTTTTAAACCCCAAAAACTTCAATTTAAAAACAAAATAAAGAAAAATTATCCAACCCTTTTAAGAAAATTAGTTAATAAGCATTTATGGATTGTAAAAAGAGGGGGAAAAAATTGACTATAGTAAACTTCTAGTATATTAAACTTACCAAATCCGGCCTTGGTCCTTGTGGGACCTCTTCGTCCTCCATATCAACTCTTCTCTGTTCTTCTCCCTAAACGCAAACAAAGCTAATTAATACATTATTTAAATATATGCAAAAAAAAGACACAAGGTAATAATATTTCTCTACTCCAGTTTTGGCATATTTATTTTTATATTACAACTATAATACAGTACCCAGCTGTGAGTACCACAGCTTATAAGGCGAACAGTCGCCAAAAGTTTATATTCCACGTAGGGATGCAATCGATAAGGCTTTAAGTTCATACAATATATTTCAGTATTTCAGACTTACTGTGATTGGTTTTGGTTCATTTGGGTGCGGTTCTACATTATGTTCCTCTCCCTAAACGCAAACAAAACTAATTAATACAATACTTAAATATATGTAAAAAAAAAACCCAAGGTATTAACATTTTTCTTCTCCAGTTTTGGCATTTTTAGTTATTTTTTATCACCACTGTAATAGACTACCACAGCTCATGGGGCGTACAATCGTAAAACATTGTATTTCACGTAGGAAAGCGATTGATAAGGCTACTAGTCTGTAAGTTGTAGATTTAGGACATTTTTAGTTCAATAGAACGAAGTGTGGTATCAGGAAAGCCAGTGGCAAGAAAAATTATCCAACCCTTTTAAGGAAATTAGTCTATAAGCCTTTATGGATTGTAAAAAAGGGGGAATAAAATTTGGCCATAGTCAATTTCTAGTATTTTAGACTTACCAAATCCGGCTTTGGTCCACGTGGGACCTCTTCGACATCCTCTTCGTCTACTCTGTGTTCTGTTGTTAATATAGGTTCATTTGGGTGCGGTTCCACATTATGTTCCTCTCCCTAAACGCAAACAAAACTAATTAATACAATATTTAAATATATGTAAAAAAAAAACCCAATGTATTCATATTTCTCTACTCTAGATTTGGCATATTAAGTTATTTTTTATCACAACTGTAATAGACTACCACAGCTTATAGGGCGTACAATTGTCAACAAATTTTATTTCACGTAGGGAAGTGATAGATAAGGCTACTAGTCTGTAAGTTGTAAATTTAGGACATTTTTAGTTCAATAGAACGAAGTGTGGTATCAGGAAAGCCAGTGGCAAGAAAAATTATCCAACCCTTTTAAGGAAATTAGTCTATAAGCCTTTAAGGATTGTAAAAAAGGGGAATAAAATTTGGCCATAGTCAATATCTAGTATTTTAGACTTACCAAATCCGGCTTTGGTCCACGTGGGACCTCTTCGACATCCTCTTCGTCTACTCTGTGTTCTGTTGTTAATATAGGTTCATTTGGGTGCGGTTCCACATTATGTTCATCTCCCTAAACGCAAACAAAACTAATTAATACAATACTTAAATATATGTAAAAAAAAAACCCAAGGTATTAACATTTTTCTTCTCCAGTTTTGGCATTTTTAGTTATTTTTTATCACAACTCTAATAGACTACCACAGCTCATGGGGAGTAGAATCGTAAAAAATTGTATTTCACGTAGGAAAGCGATTGATAAGGCTACTAGTCTGTAAGTTGTAAATTTAGGACATTTTTAGTTCAATAGAACGAAGTGTGGTATCAGGAAAGCCAGTGGCAAGAAAAATTATCCAACCCTTTTAAGGAAATTAGTCTATAAGCCTTTATGGATTGTAAAAAAGGGGGAATAAAATTTGGCCATAGTCAATTTCTAGTATTTTAGACTTACCAAATCCGGCTTTGGTCCACGTGGGACCTCTTCGACATCCTCTTCGTCTACTCTGTGTTCTGTTGTTAATATAGGTTCATTTGGGTGCGGTTCTACATTATGTTCCTCTCCCTAAACGCAAACAAAACTAATTATTACAATATTTAAATATATGTAAAAAAAAACCCATTGTATTTATATTTCTCTACTCCAGTTTTGGCATATTTAGTTATTTTTTATCATCACTGTAATAGACTACCACAGCTTATGGGGCGTACAGTCGTAAAACATTTTATTTCACGTAGGAAAGCGATTAATAAAGCTACTAGACTGTAACCTGTAGATTTAGGATATTTTTAGTTCAATAGAACGAAGTGTGGTACCAGGAAAGCCAGTGGCAAGAAAAATTATCCAACCCTTTTAAGGAAATTAGTCTATAAGCATTTATGGATTGTAAAAAAAGGGGGAATAAAATTTGGCCATAGTCAATTTCTAGTATTTTAGACTTACCAAATCCGGCTTTGATCCACGTGGGACCTCTTCGACTTCCTCTTCGTCTACTCTGTGTTCTGTTGTTAATATAGGTTCAATTGGGTGCGGTTCTACATTATGTTCCTCTCCCTAAACGCAAACAAAACTAATTATTACAATATTTAAATATATGTAAAAAAAAAACCCAATGTATTCATATTTCTCTACTCTAGATTTGGCATATTAAGTTATTTTTTATCACAACTGTAATAGACTACCACAGCTTATAGGGCGTACAATTGTCAACAAATTTTATTTCACGTAGGGAAGTGATAGATAAGGCTACTAGTCTGTAAGTTGTAAATTTAGGACATTTTTAGTTCAATAGAACGAAGTGTGGTATCAGGAAAGCCAGTGGCAAGAAAAATTATCCAACCCTTTTAAGGAAATTAGTCTATAAGCCTTTAAGGATTGTAAAAAAGGGGGAATAAAATTTGGCCATAGTCAATATCTAGTATTTTAGACTTACCAAATCCGGCTTTGGTCCACGTGGGACCTCTTCGACATCCTCTTCGTCTACTCTGTGTTCTGTTGTTAATATAGGTTCATTTGGGTGCGGTTCCACATTATGTTCATCTCCCTAAACGCAAACAAAACTAATTAATACAATACTTAAATATATGTAAAAAAAAAACCCAAGGTATTAACATTTTTCTTCTCCAGTTTTGGCATTTTTAGTTATTTTTTATCACAACTCTAATAGACTACCACAGCTCATGGGGAGTAGAATCGTAAAAAATTGTATTTCACGTAGGAAAGCGATTGATAAGGCTACTAGTCTGTAAGTTGTAAATTTAGGACATTTTTAGTTCAATAGAACGAAGTGTGGTATCAGGAAAGCCAGTGGCAAGAAAAATTATCCAACCCTTTTAAGGAAATTAGTCTATAAGCCTTTATGGATTGTAAAAAAGGGGGAATAAAATTTGGCCATAGTCAATTTCTAGTATTTTAGACTTACCAAATCCGGCTTTGGTCCACGTGGGACCTCTTCGACATCCTCTTCGTCTACTCTGTGTTCTGTTGTTAATATAGGTTCATTTGGGTGCGGTTCTACATTATGTTCCTCTCCCTAAACGCAAACAAAACTAATTATTACAATATTTAAATATATGTAAAAAAAAAACCCATTGTATTTATATTTCTCTACTCCAGTTTTGGCATATTTAGTTATTTTTTATCATCACTGTAATAGACTACCACAGCTTATGGGGCGTACAGTCGTAAAACATTTTATTTCACGTAGGAAAGCGATTAATAAAGCTACTAGACTGTAACCTGTAGATTTAGGATATTTTTAGTTCAATAGAACGAAGTGTGGTACCAGGAAAGCCAGTGGCAAGAAAAATTATCCAACCCTTTTAAGGAAATTAGTCTATAAGCATTTATGGATTGTAAAAAAAGGGGAATAAAATTTGGCCATAGTCAATTTCTAGTATTTTAGACTTACCAAATCCGGCTTTGGTCCACGTGGGACCTCTTCGACATCCTCTTCGTCTACTCTGTGTTCTGTTGTTAATATAGGTTCATTTGGGTGCGGTTCCACATTATGTTCATCTCCCTAAACGCAAACAAAACTAATTAATACAATACTTAAATATATGTAAAAAAAAAACCCAAGGTATTAACATTTTTCTTCTCCAGTTTTGGCATTTTTAGTTATTTTTTATCACAACTCTAATAGACTACCACAGCTCATGGGGAGTAGAATCGTAAAAAATTGTATTTCACGTAGGAAAGCGATTGATAAGGCTACTAGTCTGTAAGTTGTAAATTTAGGACATTTTTAGTTCAATAGAACGAAGTGTGGTATCAGGAAAGCCAGTGGCAAGAAAAATTATCCAACCCTTTTAAGGAAATTAGTCTATAAGCCTTTATGGATTGTAAAAAAAGGGGAATAAAATTTGGCCATAGTCAATTTCTAGTATTTTAGACTTACCAAATCCGGCTTTGGTCCACGTGGGACCTCTTCGACATCCTCTTCGTCTACTCTGTGTTCTGTTGTTAATATAGGTTCATTTGGGTGCGGTTCTACATTATGTTCCTCTCCCTAAACGCAAACAAAACTAATTATTACAATATTTAAATATATGTAAAAAAAAAACCCAATGTATTCATATTTCTCTACTCTAGATTTGGCATATTAAGTTATTTTTTATCACAACTGTAATAGACTACCACAGCTTATGGGGCGTACAATTGTCAACAAATTTTATTTCACGTAGGGAAGTGATAGATAAAGGTACTAGACTGTAACCTGGAAATTTAGGATATTTTTAGTTCAATGTAACGCCAGCACTGTGCTATTACTGCCCTCATTATTTTTATAATGTATGACTGATTTCTGTACACAACTAATTTTTATGTCGACTAATAATAATACTAAGGACGAAGAAGGTTGATCATTTTCTGTTGAGTCTTTAACTAGGGATTGTGTTGGTTCCTTTTTAGGTTGAACATTTGATGTTCGCTTAATTGCATCATAATGTAGCAAAGTATGATGGCGAGCTGAACAAGTGCGACAGTTGCTTGACGAACAACCCTTTGCATTGTGGTTAGGTGACAAACAATTAAAACAGACGCGCGATCCCTTTGCTACTTCATATCTTTCAGAAACCTTTATACTCCGGAACTTGTAACATCGATGAAACAAGTGATCACCGCGACATAATGGACATTGTGAGGGAGAACTTTGAGTAATAAACACAATTTATTCTTTGAGCCGGTAGATTTGTGCTCGTCGGATTTTCTGTTAAACACAACAAGTCCTCGCTGACCACTTTCAAACGCGTCAAGTAACCTAATACGAGAGTTGAGAAAAATTTCAAACTGGGAAAATGGAACTACATCAGTTGTGCCCAATGACCGTTCCCATTGTTGTAGAGTCAACTTGTCCAATTTGCTTAACGCTAGCTCAATCAATATTGCATGCCATTTATCTACTGCCTGACCAAGGTTGTTTAATGCTTGTCGATGCTTAATAGAGATGTTATAAAACAGTTTAGCGACACAGAACAGGAAGTATTGAACACAGGTGCCTTAACGGCTGTAAAATAGGCAATGTTATGTGCTCCGTGTAGCCTATTTTAAACGCCTTGAATAAACAAAAAAGAACCAAAGAATGTAATTTTTGTTAGGTTGAAGTAAAAAAAAAAGCAGAAGTACAATTAATAATTTTTATTATTTACCAGTGCCGAAACTACGGGGGGCGGGAAGGGTGACGCCCTGCTAAATGGGCACTATAAGATGAATTTTGGGGCACAATTTCTAACTTAGACACCTTCAGTCTAGGTCCTGATTAAAGAACAAATGCAGTTATAAAAATAAAATTTTTTAAATATTTATCTGTTTGTCAAACAGTTCTTATCGATTTTATAATAGTAGATATTTATAGTAGTTCTCTGAAAATCGATATGCAGCCTAATAACACTGATATTAGTGATTGCTCTGTAGTTAAACCATGGTTACAGTATTTAAAACTGTTAAGACTAACTGAGAAAGTGATAGTAAATTACTAGCAGATTTTGATTCAGTTCTACACCAGTTGTTAAATGAAGACAGGTATAAAATAAATAATAATATATACCTTTCAGGATACGCACAGTATTAGCTTAGTTCTACCCACGCGACCACTCTGAGGCCTGCAAGTTATAGGGACTACAATTTTTGGGGTGAACAGCAGTGTAGCGACTCAATACTGTGCATACCTGTTTTTCTCCGCAAGGAACAATTATTACAAACGCTAGTGGCCGGCACGACAAACCTCGAACAATGAATCAACAACATTTGAAACCGACACGAATCTAACGACTAACCTAAAAATCAACAAACCAATTTAATATAATTTTACTGTACCCAGGTAGAACGACACCAACTTAACGTTCCCCGGACTCACTAACGCGTTGTTAGAGTTCAGCGTCTGATGATGAAAATTTATTTTAAACGTATTGGCGCGAGGGTAACTTTTAAGGGTAAAAATGTACTCTGTAGTAGTAAAATATAATTATTTTATAAGTGCTTAGACTTCTTGCAATATAAATTACCATAAGAGTTGAAAAAAAGTTGTAAAAAAATGCAAAAAGTCTTGGGTAGTGGAACCGGATTTGAACCCAGTACCCCTCACTCCCGGGACCGAACACGCCCAACCGCACCACATATAGATTTGGCTGAAGGTTAGAAAATAGGTCGTTTTAAGATATATGAAAAAATGTGTACATTTCAAAGTAATTCTTCTTGTTAAAAAATGGCTACTGTTTTTCGTTTATACAATCAGCCAATCAGAAGGTGCCATTTGAGCGCACGCACGTGATAGACGGGCGCGCGCCATTTTGTACGACAACATCAATTAATGTTAGGTATAATAAAATACGTTTAGATTTTTTTATTATTTCTGCACGGCATTTCTGCTAATAAAATAAAATGTAATAAACTCTAAATGTTAAACTTAATATTTGTACTACCTATTATTTTATTATACCAAATAGTAGATACATTTTTTGTAATTAGATCCGAAAAATAAATCTATAATAATATGTTCTTAAGTATAATTATCTCTCTTATCTCTTGCAGATTAAAAGTTCTCAACCCGACCTAAAACGCTCGTAAATATATGAATATATATATATATATATTCGTACATTCGTACCTAAATACAGGGCGAAGGTGGTTCAGTAATATTTCTACTTAAGCATTGAACTAACCCCCCCCTCCCTTTTTAATATCACTGTTTATAAGTTATAGTCAATACTCGAGCCATTTTGTTGGATATGTCTAATCCACGATTGCGTTAAATGAAAGCGACGTCCGTTTATCTTCATCCGAGGCCAAATATTAATATTTCTGCGATTGTATTGATTCGGGCGCTGTTTGCATTTCATACCGACGATAAGAAGCTGGGCGCAGCTTGTAACATGTAACCTTTTTTAAACCAAATTATAAACGGGGCGCAGTTTACCTAAAGCAAGGTAATTTGGGCGCAGTGGCGAAAAAACCCAATGGATAATCGTTTTCTTGCACCCGGACAGATCCCGGCTCGGACCCGACCTTAACACGTAAAGATTGTCAAGCGGAGTTGTGTGTGTTTCCTTAAGCATGACAGTGAAATATTTTTTTAATTCATACGTACCGTCAATCGTGAGCTGCGCCACCAACCCACCGCATATTGCACCAGGCCGTAAGTTCCAGCTCCTGCCACGAACCCTCCGGCCACTAGCGCTGAATTTAACACCATCTTTTCCATATTTTCGCAAAATCAGTTGGATTCTTCAAGTCAATCAAACGGATAAGTTCTTGAGACTTGCTGACAAAAAATAACTGAATACTGTTATAAATAATAGATAACAACAATACCTAATAATAAACAATGATTTCTAAAAGCCAATTTAATTATTTATTCTATTCGAATAGCTTATAAATCGTCTGGTAAAATTCCGAGCTTTTTAAATATCCAAAAATGTTTTTTTTTTAATAGATTTCGTCTATTAACGAGAGTAATTGAGTCAACGGGTCGCAATAGGAGATGCCGTGTTAGACTACAAGACCGAAAAAGGCCGATGGATAAATTAAAAAAATGGCCTCCTGCGAGATGTGTCGTCGAACCAATACTCTTTAATGTGTCTATACAAATGACCAGCCCATTATGGAAACTACTCGCCGTTTCCTGTATGCCGACGATTTAGCGATAACTGCGCAGGGCAAAACTTTCAGTGAAGTGGAACAGACACTCACACATGCGCTGGAGAAATTGGACAGATTCTATACACAGAACTCACTAAAACCCAACCCAGCGAAAACGGAAGTAAGTGTATTCCACCACAACCAAAACAGGCAAAACAAAATTGTATTTTACTCGTTTATTTTTGGATCGAAATTTCTGCAAAAATTCAAATTATTCCATGGTACTATTTAACGTCAAAAAAAAAACATTGGTTTAAATCATACGACATTGAAAAAATAAGTAAAATCAATGTTTTTGAAAATAAATGCAGAAAGTTCAGAGTAATATGTCATAAGTACTACACTATACTCGTCACTTTTATATAAAAAAAAAACTGGTTCGGGTCGCGCGGGACACGCGTTTGGAACGAAGTCCCTTTCGTATGCAGGCTTGGCATATTTAATCATTAACGTGTATTAATAGACCTACAACTTTACAGGTTGAATTTTAAAATAGTGCAATTATACAAAAAAAAAATTGTTATTCAATCATCAGTACGAGTTGTATAATAAATGACGAAAACCCAATGCAATATAGGTTATCAAGTACTTTTAAGGGGAAAAAATTTATTCTGTAGTATTAAAATATAAATATTTTATAAGTTTTTAGACTTCTTGCGATATAAATTACCATAAAAGTTGAAAAAAAAATTGTAAAAAAATGTATAAAGTATTTTGTTGAGAGGGGGGGGGGAGCCGGATTTGAACCCGGTACTACTTTTCTCCAAGGAACTGTTCATTCTCGACCGCACCACATATCGATTTTACAAGAAATTGTAAAATAGGTCTATTTAAGGATATACCAAAAGATATGTAAATTTGAAAGTTGATTTTCTCTGGAATTAGGACGCATTGACACAAAGGCTCGAATAAGGGTGTTTTTATTTCTCAAAAATAACATTTATTCGCAATTTGAAGAAAATCCGTCACGCCTTTACTGTGACCTCCCCTTCACAAACTTATCAAACCGTGTGCCGTGCACCAGCACGGTTGGGTACCTACCTATACACTTCTCTAAAAATATTGTTGTATTACTTACGTTTTGTCGACCTGTATTTGTTTCAAATCACTGTCACTCGCATCACTCCCCATAGTTTTTTTATATTACAATAACACACTGGTACATATACCTATTTAAACTGAACTGAAAATACAGATTGCAAATTTAATGGCCGAGAGCGTTAGCGTCAGAGAGTCAGTGTTTCAAGCATCTCAGTAAATAATTTTGAAATAATTTATTAATAATTAATTAATTTAAATAATTTGGGAATAGATTCTAAATGTATATAATAATTTTCTTATTATGCTATATGTTTTTCTCCGACGGTTTAACAAACATACGAGTATATCAATAATTACATTGTATTGAAGTTATAGTGTCACGTACGGATAATGTAGGAATAAAAAATAAATATACATATCGACTGTCCCAACGAAAAGGGTCGCATCTCGTTTTTTGCAAACAAACATTCAAATTTAAATTCTTATTCTGTTTTAACATATCAGTTAATTGTCTATTATTATTAAAATCACACATTTTTGTTGTGTTTTAGGATTTTTTTCAAGATTCTATCGTTGCAAAAACATTGCAGATAGATCCCGATACTTTTCTGAGCAAGTTTTTTCATTCTTTGTATTATGTTTACTTATTAGTTGTTAAGGCTTGGACAACAATATGATGAGTACTTTAACAAGATTTAATTTTAACAAATGTTTGACGTTTGTGTTCCATACGACATAGTACCTAATAGTATTATATAGTTTATATTCAATATTTTATAAAAGCTATTGCAATTAGAGGGAGACCGATTTGTCATGTCATATTATCTAGTTATATATAAATAAAATAAAAATATAGTACAAGAAATGTTATTATGGCATTAAACATGCTTTACTTTTACTAGTAGTGACTACTATATTATCAAGTCATTGGCACACGATATATTCAATCTAAATGTATTTACACCATTTCAATTATGTAGAGTACTAATTTATCTGTATAAAATTATACAATAGGTATATAGTAGTATGACCTATTATACATCGTATAGTATAGTATGAAAAATAATAATTTTCCATTGTAGAAGACAATGTGGCAAAGGTGAAAATAGAAGAAGTTCCGTGTACAGTTACACGTCGATGGCTTCTTTCGACAGGCTATTGGATCCGCAAAACAATGTGGTCTGCAACGGTCAGGACAAAGAAGACAATCATTTAATACGGCTATGTATGGAAGATTACAAAAATGAAATCTATACAACCAATAATTTAAAAACGGTATCTATAAAATTGTCAGATGACACTGGATTCGACCAAATCTATTTACAAACTCTTACTAGCGTAATGCATTACTGTAACACTTAAAAAAAAAAACATACCACGTTAAAATTACAAAATTTCGTATAGGGTTGAAAAAATGTCAGATTCTAAACAACCGTCGGTTGCGTCGAGAGTTTACAGAGTCGTTGCCCTTAATTCAAACAATACGCATTAATATTTCCCAAGGCGCATACAGAGTCTGCAGATTATAGGTTTGCCTACTTAACGGTATATGCCAAAACTCGGACACGGTAGCGTTACTTGTTCACAACGTTATAAGTACAATTTATGTTTAGAACAGAAATTTTTTTTGATTAGATACACGAAGAAAAATTTTTAAAATATCAATTAACTGCTATTATATTGACGCACTGTTCGAAGTAGACGGTATTACAGTTAAATGAAAAATTAATTATCAATCTTTGTTGTGTTATAAATATACGAGTTTACAAATGTTGGCTTATTGTTATATGTTTTATTGAAAAATTGCGACTAAAAAACGGACAAATTATTTTATTATTATTTGCACATAATTATTACAACTATTTTGATTATCTCAGCTTTTTGAAAGAATTATTAGAAAAAATGTTTAAAAAAAATCTTTATTTTACACAAAAAAATGCAGCAATCATTGGATATATAATATTGTCGAAAAAAATATCAGTAATTATTGATAAATTGCACAAGCACACGTCGCAAGTTCAAACTAATGGGAACTGAATACATTGTTTTAAAATGTGAATAGAACAAAATTTATAAAACTATGGCATTAGATAGTAATATCTATCGGTTTTATTTTTGTAAATCTAGATTTTAAAGGTTCTAATCCAACTAGTTGCTGCTTTCGATAACAAGGCCCAGTTAGATACACAATCAAATGGGGGTGAGAAGCTTCAGATCACTAAGGAGCCCCCGCTCCCTAATTGCACCACTGCCAATAATAATAGTACAATAAACAAAGTTGTGTACATGATTTTATTTTAGTAAATTCAGAAATGATAAGACAACTAATACAAAATGAATTGTTTGTCGAATGAGACTCTGGCAAACGCTTGTATTGAAAGTATACTATTTCAAGGTTAAATAAGCCAATAGGCATATTAGACGCAGCGCTTAGGACTAAAGAAAAAAACACAAGACTTTACTCTATTGACAGTAATTAAGCAAAAACTAGTACTATTAAATCAGTAGTCTATTTTATGAAAAGAATGTACCTAGTTGCATTTGTATTGTTTAATAATTTTAGGACCAAGATCCTATAATCAGTATTAAACATGGGTGCTACTACGTTTTATCTATTAGAATGTTTTGAAAATTGTTCCTCACATCATCAAAATACCTTTGGGCATTACAACACATTGTGAAAATTAAAGATTGCCTCATTTCTAATGGGATCGAAAGGAACTAGTTTCCATTAACAGTATAACAATGTGAGTATAATGTTATTTATGATAAACATATTTATGAAAACATTTAAGATTAGTAGGTAAATTACAAAAGTGGATAACTAAACTTTTACAGTACATTTACTATATTTTTCAATGGACAAAATATAAAATAAATATATTTTTTTATAATAAATTCATAATAAAACTGTGTTCTTTTTTCTGAATAAAGATTCTGATTAAACAGCATTTAATTGAATTTCTTCACATTTAGCTTACAGCTCAAACAAAAATATATAACATGCGATCTGACGAACTACGGAAAACACAGTTACACAACATAATATTGCACAACAATATGTTAATTATACATACTGCATAAATATATTTAAAATCGGTATGTAACATAGTTGTAATGATATGTGTTTTTTTTTAAAATATGAAATCGCGAAAAAATGCATGAACGAAATAAAAAAAAATTCTACGATTTCACTAAAATTTCACTCCATTAGGAATCTTTTTTTTTTTTAAGCAGAATTGATTAGATGATTTAATTAAAAGTGTTGATCAGCTACGAGTGACATTCTTTTTTTTTAAAACTTATCTTTGTAAAGCCAACAGAAGAAAGGTAAAATATAATAATATGTAAACATGACATATTTATTGTACACAAATATGTTTAACCGACAACCGGTTATGCTGAAAATCAGTACCGACTCAATTATTGTGGATTCATCATCGGCTCTTACCGCAAGTTAAGTACAAGTAGGTCGTCGTCGTCGAATAAACAAAATGGCGTCACTTAAAACCCTTATGTGTAGTAGTTTCAGAGTTTAGTTATTATCGAAGACACGGTTGTTCTTATTAATGATCTTACACCGCTATCAATAAATCGTGATAGTATTATTTAAACTGGTATAATATTCTATCTTTAATATTGCGCATCTTGCCAGATACAGGCAATATTGGTTCTTATACAAGAGCTCAGTAAAGACTGGAAAACATGAGAGCTAATTTGAGAATCTAAGATTTTCAAAGCCTCCTCAACTCACACAAGTTATTCGACCCATATTTATAGCATTTGTTTCAATTCAATATCAATACCAGACGATACACGTAACATTTTTTATACTAAAAAAACACCATTTTTTTTTTTATTTGTTCTTTTTATTAAGTTCTTTCCAATACATTGTGAAAATCTACTGTTAATACTGGCCTCATATACTTGTTCATTTGCAAAGCAGTTTTTATGGGAAAACATTTGTAATTTTCCTAAAGAAATGACTGTGATAGTCTAAAAATAAAAAAATGGCAATCAATACTAAGTATCCTCATTGCTGTATACACTATAGTTGAAGCTATAAATTAAGATTTTTATGAAAAATTGCTTATACTTTACTATTACCTATTAATGTACAGAGATGATAATATTGTTCGGTTTGTACATTGTTGGAAGTCAATATTTGCATTTTTTTTTTATGATTAATTTTATTCCAGGCAGCTTTTGATTCGGTAATGACTTTTTCACAATTATTCAGGCCGGGCACTATTGACTGATATGACTATGACTGCCTGTAACCTAACCGTACCGTAAAGCGCCCGATACCGGTCTTTGCTTATACTCGCGTTTACCATAGTAAATCATCGACGACCTGTCAATCACGGATGGGCCACGTGTCATTCGGTTTTATCATCCGAGTTATCTTTATACGTCTTATTCCAGCGTGCAATGTACAGATCAAGTTGGATACACCGTAGAAAATATATAATAATATATCTTCATGTTAGATTAGACTTGGAGCCTGACAGTTCATACACTGTACACGAACGACATAATATGCATAATAATGCACTTAACAATATTCTTAAAAAAAATGTTAACATTGTACCTAAAGTGCAGTAGAATATACACTTATAAATGTGTTTTCATTAATGCTGCGTTTTATATATAAATACTTAGTATACTAATTTGGTTAGGTTAGATTTAAACAAGTATATCATAATATATTAGACCTATGAAAAAAAAAAAATATATTATTATTGTTAATAATAATTAAGAATTTCGACTGAAATGTATACTTAATAAATATATGTACAGTAATGAGGATGTAATGATAATGTTTTGATTGTCAGACTATCACAGTGATTTCTATAGATTTTATAAGTCTGAAGATAGGTCTAACATATTATACCTACAACAAGTGTAAAATACACTTCGGAACTATTCACGGTAAAAAGTAGAACAGATGTTATTTAAAAAAAAACTTTCTATATATTTATATATGCTGGCAAATACTACTAATATAGGTACATGTGTATTAAAAACGGCTTGTTTATAACGTAACTGTTATTACATTTGTATCACCGCACCATTTCAGTGTAAAACAACATATTTCTCCGAACCGTTTTTGCTAATTTTTCCTGTTTCGAAGGATTTCTTACAGCTAATACAATATGTATAACCTGTATTTTACGGTTTTTGTGTTGATGGTCGTTGTGTTGGTTGGAACAATGAGCCAATCAGGTCTACATAAATTCATTTTGAATTTGACGATGGACAGCCGTCATTTGCACTGCAGTGTAGATATGATTTCCTACCCTGGTTTTGGCATGGTGTTGCCCGAAATCAAAAACCTTGACAGAACTTCACTTATTGAATTTGGAAAACCAAATTTGCCGATCCTGCAGGTCGACACACGGGTAATAAACTTCTCATAGAAATTTAAATATTTTGCGCTTAAAAGTTTCTCCGAAATCTATTAAAATATAAAATACCTCTCTCAAAAAGTTATATAAGGAAGAACAAGTCAGTTGGAATTTGACGATGGACAGCCGCCATTTGCACTGCAGTGTAAATATGGTTTCCTACCCGGGTTTTGGCATGGTGTTGCCCGAAGTCAAAAACCTTGACAGAACTTCACTTATTGAATTTGGAAAACCAAATTTGCCGATCCTGCAGGTCGACACACAGGTACTAAACTTGACATAGAAATTTAAATATTTTGCGCTTAAAAGTTTCTCCGAAATCTATTAAAATATAAAATACCTCTCTCAAAAAGTTATATAAGGAAGAACAAGTCAGTTGGAATTTGACGATGGACAGCCGCCATTTGCACTGCAGTGTAGAAATAATTTCCTACCCGGGTTTTGGCATGGTGTTGCCCGAAGTCAAAAACCTTGACAGAACTTCACTTATTGAATTTGGAAAACCAAATTTGCCGATCCTGCAGGTCGACACACAGGTAATAAACTTTACATAGAAATTTAAATATTTTGCGCTTAAAAGTTTCTCCGAAATCTATTAAAATATAAAATACCTCTCTCAAAAAGTTATATAAGGAAGAACAAGTCAGTTGGAATTTGACGATGGACAGCCGCCATTTACACTGCAGTATAGGTATGATTTCCTACCCGGGTTTTGGCATGGTGTTGCCCGAAGTCAAAAACCTTGACAGAACTTCACTTATTGAATTTGGAAAACCAAATTTGCTGATCCTGCAGGTCGACACACAGGTAATAAACTTCTCATAGAAATTTAAATATTTTGCGCTTAAAAGTTTTTCCGAAATCTATTAAAATATAAAATACCTCTCTCAAAAAGTTATATAAGGAAGAACAAGTCAGTTGGAATTTGACGATGGACAGCCGCCATTTGCACTGCAGTGTACATATGATTTCCTACCCGGGTTTTGGCATGGTGTTGCCCGAAGTCAAAAACTTTGACAGAACTTCACTTATTGAATTTGGAAAACCAAATTTGCCGATCCTGCAGGTCGACACACAGGTAATAAACTTCTCATAGAAATTTACATATTATTTTGTTTTTAACAGTTATATACCTACCCCACCGACCAGAACTTGTAAGTTTAAAATTAATTGTTGAATTTTACTCTATCGCTGTATTCTTTAAATCTATTTAACAGGTTGTTGGAACGACCTTTCTGACTGGCATCCGAGAAATGGGCAAAGGCCTATTCGCAAAGGTGTGTTACGGAGTTGTGGTCAGTGCAGTAGCTATTGTGCTGATTTTTGCTAGTATTGTCATACTGGTACTCTTACTCACGGCTATTGCACCTTTGCTACTTGTATTGACTTCTTATGCACTGTTGCTGAAACTTCTGACTATCATGGTATTTCTGCCGATGTTTCTAGTATGGATAATCGTCAGTGTCATTGTAATTTATATTGTTATTCATTTGAAACGTTCACATATCATATAATGTTATCATACATTAAAAATTATCCCATAAGTTATATTATTATGGTATAAACTAATTGTATATACTCCAAGCAACTGTACGCCACAGCCATGGTGCGTAACCCGTCTTATACAACTTGGAACACAAACTACACAATATTGTAAAATAAAATGATTTTGTATTTCACAAGTTTACTGGTTTGTTTTTTATGCAATTATATTTTTTTAGTAATATCGCATGTTATGCTTTTGCAGTGTGTGTCACAATATTCTTTCAGCTGTGCGGTAGTAAGCGACGGCCCATGATCTTAAGATTGTCTTAAGATACGTCATAGTAATATTATTATAAGGAAATATTGTTTAGAGGATTTTTCGCTATCATCGCCAAAACGACGACGACGTTGTGTTTTTTTTTCATGTCCTGATCGATTTTTCAAAACAAATCGTTGTATACGTTAACCCGTCACCGGTCTTGTGCAAGTACTTATATACTTGGAAATATATACACAGGTCTACATACAAGTCTGCGCGGTGTCTGGCTGACAAAATATATTATGTATTATTGGATCACGTGTGCCGCGGTGTGCTCATCCGCCGTCAATAGTCGCTCAAGTTAATTATTTTTCAAGACGGTATACTTACAAGTCAATCCGTCAAACGTCTTGCCGTAGGTCTCCGGTTTCGGTAAACGTTACTATATTGCCAACACGTGTTGTGATTCTTAACCGCCTTGGGTAAACCGAAAAGTAGTGAGACCGGTGCCCTTTGGTCGTTTTAGTCGGTGCTGTAGTTTATTGAGGTACTGGTGTTTATTTTTTTTAATTTAACTCAATTATTCCAAAATTAGTTGGCGACAGGCGAATTTTTTTTCATTTTTTCCCCTCAAAATGTCTACATAAACGACCAACGTTTGTAACGGAAAACTAGGAGTAGGTTTTAATAAGTTGAACACTTTTTAGTTAATTGTAATATATATATAATAAATATAAGAAAAGTATTATAGAGTAATTGGTTAATATTACAATAAGTAATTCAATATGTTAGCAATATAATAATGTATAATAAATTTGAAGTTAATATAATAATAACTGCGTAGTGCAATCACTACTATTGGTAATCGACTACTGACTACTCGACGCCGTCACTCTACTCGAATATAATAAAATAATGCAATTAAAACAAAAGTATAATTAAATTATTTGAAGGGGACACCCATCGGTCACGTCTTAGTAACAATGCATAGACGCAAAGGAGGACATGCCCTTATAGGGACACATGTGCAATACGTGGGTTTACTACATCACCGTCATTATATCACAATAGTAATTTCTACGGCTCACTCGGATTTTTCTCTAATTAGCTGTACATTATGATTTTAATAAAAATGAACTTTTCTGGAACATAGAAAAACAAAACTTTAATAAACTTTTTTTCTATAGAAATGATTAAAGTGCTTTTTTAACTGAAAATGGTCGATAACCAAATCTTAATGACTACTTGTTAAGTTATTAAGTATTATTTTACACTCGGTGTAAAAATGTTTACAATAAAAATTTGTCGTTTGTGTCTTTTTGTTGTTTATTTTGAATGAGCATCACGAGAGAAATGTACGGCACAAATAATATCAGAAATGACGGATCGTTATCCGTGGTCGTTGTTTTTGCCAGATGGCTTAAAAGTAAATCGAATGCTTTCGACATTAGCCAGTAAACTCACGTATACGTTATATGGAACAAAAGTTAACAATCGAGCAAACGAGACAAGTTCTATTGATCGATTGACAATATGGTATTGTACAACATAGCACTATGTTGTATAAACAGGAATTAAAATCAAATTGGAGGTTGTCATAATACGCAACTATTATCATTCGATAAATGTTAAATGTCATCACTATTACATTTGTAGTAGTGTAGTATCATAAAATGGCACATCGGTGATTGGTTGTTACAACATCTTGCAATAAAAAAAGGATCACAGCCAAAAAGGTTTAAACAATTTTTTTAAAGGACTTAAACGAATCAACTAATTTAGAACTGGCATGAAAAATAAAAATAATCATATTAAACTGGCTAATTGTATTTATAAAAGTTAAGTTAAGATACAGCAAGGTCGAATTTAATAATTACTATTGTTAAAATGATCTCTTTTATTAATTCAAGATATAAAAAACTGTATCTTCACATCTGGCAATCTCATTGGTATACGTAGAATAAGAAATGGACTTAAATAAGAAACAATTGTAAGTTTTTACCACTACATTAATTGTCGTTTATGTTTACTTATAATTAGTGAGTGGCTCTTTTCCATAACGTACCATTGTTAAAATTTAAAAAGTCCACACGTGTTCTTATTGTAAAAATAGTGGGAAAATAAAAATAAAATATCTATCTGAAGATACTCTGGAAAATTGAATGGGTTAAATAAGAATGGAAAAAAGTTACAGTGTATACAGCAAAAAAAAAAGCCCACAATTGAAAATATGAATTACAAATCATAAAAACATAATATTTTATTTATAGTACAGGTATACAACAAGATTGACATTCAAAATATTAAGTACAAATTAAACAATTGAATATATTAAATACAAATCATACAAAATATTATTTATAGTACGAGCCATTATACAAAGTTAACATTGGTATAAGAAAAAAAAAGACACACCAATGTCGATCCGGGAACACTTAAATTCAACTTAATATGTTGTATTAAGTTAATCTTACGTCCTAGTTTGTAGGACTAGGACATCCGGATATCGACAGCTTGGGCGGCCACGTAACAGACTATGGTGGACTTGTACATCTAAGTAGAAAACAATACAACGTTGGTAGACACTATAAAATAGGGTACTACCATAATAGTACAAGTAACCTACTATGAAATTTATTTCGCCTTATCGCCGGACTTTGCAGCAGCATTCCGCTTGCGACATATCTTTGACAAAGTGTCAACTTCCTTTTGTAGTGTTTGGATTTTACTCGTCAACATTTCCACATGCCTATTGTAGCCTTTTTTATCAGAGTCCATCTTTTTGCGCAGCTCAGTTTCGGCGGCGAAACGTTTTTCTCTCAGATCAAAAATCTATCAACAAAAAAAAATTCAGGGTATTTCACAAAAGAATCTCCCTCGTTCGTTCGAGCCCTAACCGGAGCGCTGTAAATTTCTACTTACCAATTTGTTTTTGGTGAAAATTTGCGCATCTTTTTGCTTTGATGACTGTTGCATCTTAGCTAATTGTTCTCTGAGCTCAGTAATGATAGCCGTGCAAGAAGCATGTGGGTCGACGGGTTTATGCATTTTAAACGGCGGCGGAAGCGAATAATCCGGTGCACCGTCGTCGGATCTGCAAACATATGAGAAAAACCAAATAATTTTTATAATAATTTTCAGAATTAATCATCAACCGACCTTCCACGTTTTCCAGACAACGCTGGCTTCGCTTCAGCGAGGTGTCCCTCGAAGGACTTGAAGTCACTCATTTTTATTATAGGTAAAAATGAAAAAACAAAGGATGCACAATTTATATATTATGCGAACAATTTATGATATGTGAAAGCACAACCAAGACTAACTGAGTTGCTTAATATGTAACAAACCGTGGTTCCTAAGACACCGGCGCCTTGACGATCCGAAAAATGACAATAATTCGATTACAATAATTATCAATATATACAAAATATACATCTAATCGTAGGTCTTTGGATATTTCACACAAACTATTTAAATGTTGTACTGTTTTATTTAAATTAAAGCTGTTATCAATAGTTGAACGTGAAAATAAATCAATATGAAATGTATCGACTAATTCCATACCTCTAATCATAGGAGAATTTCGAATAGTACATATTAAAAAGTATTTTGTTGTCTAAATATTATACATGGCGTTGCATCTGGGCCAGGACACATCATGTTTTAAAATTTAAGCGGTTTAGATTTTCTAAAAAAAACTATTTTAACAGCATTGGACCAAAGCGATTATAAACTAAATATTATGGGAGATTATAATATCACCTAATAAAAACAAATTTTAAATTTACATGAGTGCACGAGATTGCCAATGACATAAAAATGATTATTATATACAGCAGAAACATTTTATTTAGTCCATAACCTCTGAGTTCAGCAACACTGCTCTTTTATTTGTATTATGACTTGACACTTGGCCAGTTTATTTATTACTTTATTCATTGGAATATCGATTAAGGAATAAAATTAGCAAAATTTAATTAAAAAACTTACCTCCATCAACACCTGAAAGGTGACAAGTAATTTTTTGAATATATAAAAACTTCTATGAAACTTTTGTGTGTATATTTTTTTTAAATTGCTCAATTTTATTGCCTTACCTTATAAAACAAAAATACTACACTTTACTGTTATTGTCTTTGTTGTTTATTTACACGAATAAATAGGTAGCAAAGATGAGTATCAGTGATCCCTGGATCCAGAGTGACGGACAATCTCAATAAAGACTTTAGCCTAGTTACACTTAGCCTAAGTATTAGCATCATATTTTGATTTACAAATCGATCAAGTAGTGCAGGTATGTGTATAAATAAACACGGTTACTATATTTAACCCTTTTTTTTAATGACTTAAGTGGTACACTCTGAACTGTGCAAAATATAACACCTAAATTATTCCATTTGAACGGCGCAATTTGTAGTGTTAATTACATATTCGAGATCATCTCGTCGATGATCTTTTCAATGGCAAAAACATATTGATAAATGAACCCCTTTCAGACAAGTTGGTTAATAGATGTAGTATTATACCTTGCCTGTCAAAGTGATTTTAAAACGCCTACAATAGAAAAGATAAAGGACAATATTACTTGTGAATAACTAAGCGTTGTTGTTATATTTGGGTGAGTTTTGTGCAAACGATGAAACACCAACATTGTCCGATAGATTTTTTTTTCGCGAGCAATCCAAATGTGTGTTTAAAATATTGTCATAGCACGTCAAGTTTTTGAGAAAATAAATTTTAAAATCGACAAAAACCCCTAAAAACCCGCCATTTCAAAAATGAAAATTGTTCTCATCAAATTGAACCACTATAAAAAAAAACATGAGATAATAAACACCCCATAAGACTTATAGCATGGATCTTTGACGGCTTACAACCCTGAAGTTACTAAAAAAAATATAAAATAAAATACATTGAGCAAAAGTATATATTTTTTGGTTTTTTGAATTGAGCCTTCAGTCTATTAGCGTTATCCATGAGACAACACATGGAGTTTGACTGATTAGTCTCCCAAAACATGTGTGTGCTTGTGTACACTGTTTATAAATGGTCAAAAAAAATTTTTTCAATTTTAATAACTTTTAAAAATAATTAAAATAATGTCAAAATTTAAATAGTTGCTGGTAAAAATTAAAATTAAACCGATTTCACATAGTCAAATCTGCTAATTTTTTTGTTGATGTTTGATAATCTGCTCCCGTAAAAAATGGTTCTTTTTCCAATGTTTTTTTTACATGATTTTGTTGCAATGCTTCGTATTTTTATGTAGGTATCTGACTGTATGCCCAAAAGAGTGCCAACAAGAATAAAAATATTCGGATGTCCTGGGTGAAACAATGCATTTAATTTTGCATGAAAACTTTCACAACTGTTAGTTGTTCGATTAGTGTTTGCTGACAAATCACACCAAATTTTTAAGGGGAAACTGTCCAACTTCATTGTCAATGTAATCATCTAAAATGTAATCTGTGAAACTGTCAATTCAAATCACATCACATGGTTCACCATCAAATCTTCCGTGAAACATTCAACTATGTCATTTTCGTTTGAAAATGGAAACCCGAAAAAGTACTTGAGATATCTACTTTTCTCCGAATTAGACTTATGTTCCTTAGACAGACCCAACTTCTGAATTTTTCGCCACCAGCTTTATTTTACCAACACCATTTTTCGGGACTCAATTCAATATAGTCCGTCCAAATTCCCTACTAATAATAGCAAAGGACACTATGCTTACGATCTTATCTACGTAATAAAATCAAACATATTAAGATAATAAACAGGACTCAATTCAGATAACTAAAAGTAGGATGGATTCAATTTGATGTTATCCGTTTAGACGATCGTTTTTTCTCAAAAAAAAAATTGTTTTCCAAAAATTAAAATAAGTATTTTTTTAAGGTAAATAACGGCTATCACAGTGTGTCCGTTTTACAAATAATTTTCAATAATATACGGTAATTTTGCGTTCCCATAGGCGGCGGCACGTGGCGGGACGCCCGGCTGGGACAACGGAACGGGGCAGGCGGTCGGCGCGACCAGGCCGCGGCGCGCGCGGAAAGCTCACCAGCCCGTCGCGGCGGCAATATACTATTATCAAAAGATTTCATCGATTATTTAAAAAAAAAAATGATCTATACTTATTCTCCTAAGATATCTAATAACGACCGAAAAATAACTTTCATTTTCAAATCACATAATTAATTTTTTTACACAGCATGACAATATTAGATAGGTTATAACAATACAAATTCATTTAATACATATTAATAAATTTTACATTTTAACAAAGTTTGAAGTACAACATCACACAGTCACAAGTACAACATAATTAAACAATTGAAAATAATTATATACAAAACATAAAAACACAAAATTATTTATATCACAAAATATTATACAAGGTTAACTTGTGTACAAGAAAAAGGATTACACATTGAATTTATATTCAAAGTGTAATCCTTTTTACGATATTTAAATATTAATATATATAAATATCACTACAAAATAAATACATGGTTACCAAATATTATACGTTTACCACCACGCCGTAAACAAATATAAAGTTGGTAGTAGCTACCCATATGGAATTTATTTCGCCTTGCCGCCGCACTTTCCACTCAGTTTGGGGTTGCTTTTGGTCAAAGCGTCAACTTCGTTTTGTAGTGTTTGGACTTTATTCGTTAACATTTCCGCTTTCCTGTTATGAACTTTTTTTTCGGAGTCCATCTTTTTGCGAAGCTCAGTTTCGGCGGCGAAACGTTTTGCTTTCAGAACGAAAATCTATCAAAGAAAAGAAAAATTCAGGATGGAATCTCCTTCGTTCGTTCGAGCCCTACCGGAGCCGGTGTAAATTTCTACTTACCAATTTATCTTTCATAAAAATTTGCGCATCTTTTTGCTTTGATGACTGTTGTATCTTAGCTATTTGTTCTCTTAGTTCAGCAATGGTAGCTGTGCAAGAAGCATGCGGGTCTTCGGGTTTATGCATTTTAAACGGCGGCGGAAGCGAATAATCCGGTCCACCGTCGTCGGATCTGCAAACATGAGAAAAACCAAATAATTTTTATAATAATTTTCAGAGTTAATCATCAACTGACCTTCCACGTTTTCCAAACAACGTTGGCTTCGCTTCAGCGAGGTGTCCCTCGAAGGACTTGAAGTCACTCATTTTTATTATAGGTAAAAATGAAAAAACAAAGGATACACAATTTATATATTATGCGAATAAATTATGATATGTGAAAACACAACCAAGACTAACGGAGTTGCTTAATATGTAACAAACCGTGGTTCCTAAGACACCGGCGCCTTGACGATCCGAATAATGACAATAATTCGATTACAATAATTATCAATATATACAAAATATACATCTAATCGTAGGTCTTTGGATATTTCACACAAACTATTAACGAACGAAATCTAATGTCTATTTGACTTTTAAATTGACTCGGTAAGTAAATAAGTCAAACATGGCCACACCGTATGATAATAGTTCTATGAATACACCTCCAGACATTCGCCGACTTGTATACAACACCACTAGTACTTTAGTTCAGCCAAATTACATAGAAACATCTTTTAAAAAAGCCACTCAAACTTAGCCAAAATACAAAATTTCCAAGTACACTCATAACCCAGCTGCTATATGTGTTAGTGTTGGGAGAGTTTGATTCTTATTTTATAAGATACATTGTTTTATGGGTGCAACACATTTGAGATCATCTCGTCGATGATCTTTTAAATGGCAAAAACATGTTGATAAATGTACCCCTTTCAAACAAGTTGGTTAATAGATGTAGTATTATACCTTGCCTGTCAAAGTGATTTCAGAGATAAAAAACAAGATTTTCGAGGGAACTTTTAAACATCAGTCAGAAAAAAACTTACACGGCCTTAAAAATTGTATTTTTACATTAAATCATATTGATCTATGCATCGTGGATAATACAAAACACATATTAGGTTTCCTTTGGAAATGTTGTCCTCTATCAAATTTATTTGAAAAATAAAAATGCGTATACACAATTTTACTTTTAGAACTTGTAAAAGTTATTCTTATTTTCAACAATGACAAACATTCGTTAAATATTAAGAATATTTTATTATCACTACTTATATAATTTGGTTTAACACCTTGTCTTCTTAAATATTAAAAAAGCAAAAGACCTATTCAAAACTGCTAATTTTTTATTTTTGTAGGTATATATATATATATACATTTATAATTCATTCAATTTTGTTTTTGTCAGAAGAACTACATATAACCTTTTTTTTATTGGGCTTTTATCAATTATTTATTTTTGTATGATTCAATTTATTTACTTTACCAGTATCTAATATTTAAGTTAACGACGCTCGAGTCCTTAAATATTAAAAAGTTAAATAAAACATTTGAAAACCTCTAGTGTACTTTCTATATTTTCTTAATAACTAAGTCATTGGAATCTGAATGGTACAATATTTAGTTCAATACTTACTTGTATTATTACAAGTATTTTTAAAATAATATACATAATTGTTATCCAGAAAAAAAATCTAACACTGCAAAGGGTCTAAGTACAGGCAATCTTGTCGGTCCCATACGCTCTGCCTTACACTGTTCTTCTTGTTATTATTACACACACACACACTGTTCTCAAACGAATTAAGGCGATGAAGTTTATGATGTACAGCTGCTGTCTCTGCGGTCCAAATTCAAACAGGGACGCTGCGAAAATCTCGGTAGTAAAAATTACATTTTAATATTGCCGTTTGAATCTCTCAAACTTTCAATAATAATCGATTGTTTACTTGCAACTAAGACAAGTAGCGCAGAGATTTCCTATTAAACGATTATTTATGTCAACCCCTACGATAATACCAATAAATAATGTCTTAAAATATATCGAAAGAATAACGACAACAGTTTGGCAGAAAAATTAAAATCTTAACAACATTTATTAGTTAATAATTATTACAGCATTCCGAAGCCAATAATGTTTAATATTCCAGACAGCAATTAATTCTTTACAGAACTTTTTAAAAACGTTTTAAATATAAAGTGCGTCTTCTCCAAATGTTTTACAATCATTGTTCTTAAATTATTTAACTTTTCAATAACGTTCCTTCAAACTTATTTTGCCACAAAAAAAAGGCTCAGATAATATTATTTATAAACGTTTCTCCAATGTAACCGTTATAACATTTTTACAATGTTATCTCAGTACATTTTAGGAATATTGTTTATATGAAGCTATTAAAACATTAGACCTTCAAAGTTCTTATAAGGTTTTAAAACAAGATAGAAGTAAAATAATAATTTTTTTTTTTAAATCTTCAGTAAAATAATTCTCATCACCATGATAACTATATATTATATAGTAACGCTGTGGGCAATTTTATTTTTTATTTAGCCTGACAGGCCACCAACAGACGTACTACCTGATCAACTCGTCGGCGGACTCAGGCAACGATTTCTAGGCGCTAGTCCGGCGGTACCAAATTGTACCGGCCGAACACCTCGGCCACTTCGTCCAGGCGCTAACTCTTGTTCCGCGCAATCGGTACAAGCACGAGTTCAACAACACCAGGCGGTTGCACGTGCTGTCGTCCACGGACGTCGTCGAGTCATAATCGCCCACGTTTTTATTGCGCAAGGGCTCGCCGTTTTGGCACCGGATCGGCGTCATCATTTCGCGCCTGTCCTAGACGGGCATCTTGCTGCACTGGGACCGGGACAACGACGTGACGTCCCGAGGAGTGATCGCGCCCGGAAGTGTTCGTCAAAACGACCGTGTTGACTACGTCGCAAGTGTACAGGCCGATTAGATAAGTGGATGACCCTGTGTAAACATCTTCACGCGCGGTACGATGTTTTGGGTAGGAGTAAATTTGTGCAAATACCGGAAGTAGGTAACGGAAGTAGAGCTGGCGGATGTGAATTCGACCGGTAAACGGAAGTAACCATTTCGGATATATGTCCAAAGGTACCAGGGGTGTATGTTAAATGTCCACATCGGACAATGCCGCACCATACGAGTGGCTGTACAACAAACTCTTTACCGACAACATTTGATAGCTAGGCTGGGCAAGACTAGGCTAATCTAGCTTTTTTGACAACTACGAGCCACGCTGCGCCGCCCGTGGTTGATCGCTGTATATTATAAATATTCTATCCGCGCATGTAAGATGATTACAGATAACTATTGTGAGTAATTTCCACGGCTCACTCGGTTTTTTTCCATAAAATTCCATTTTGATTCTAAAGAAAAATGTATAATTTATATCACTTACATATACATTTGCATAAAATAAATTTGAGTTGCAAATTTTATATAATTTATAAACATTATTTATATAATTCTAACTACCTAAACTATAAGTTTTATCGTTCCCAATAATGTTTTTAATTACTTTCTCCAATCCATCTGGAATAAACAAATAAAGATTTGAGCTATGCAAAAAGTATTAAACAAAATCAAAATAAATATATAAATCAACACAATAAGCACTTCCTTAAACCTTATTATACCATAACGCATAGTATATTTGATAAACTATTTAGTTTAAAAAAAAAATTTACTAGTTTTAAATAATTACTTCTTAAGGGCGTTGCATGAGGTCTGCATTAGGGAGTTTTGTAAAGGCAATATTTAAGTATTAAGAGCTTTCAATAAATTTCGACCATGTCAATTAATTTTTTCAGTTAATTTGTATATGATTCAAGGTCTTATTTTTAGTTTAAATAATTTTTTCTATGAGTAAAAGCCATTTTGGTTTATTTTAGACCACAAATCCGGACAAAATTTCGACTAAATAGAATGGTCCAATATCAATTTTGTAAAGAGACTCAATTTTTTTGGCTGTTTTACTATGTTATGTAAGAAGCCGATTTTTATTTAAAAATTTCTGTGTCTTGTAATTAAATAAATTAAAATTTACATAAAAAAAGCTATTAACAATAAAGCAATTAACAATTAAAAAGCTGTTTCCTACATAAACTAGTAAAGTTGCCTAAGAACTCTTAGATCTTTAAAAACTATAAATATTTTATAATTCAATAAATACGCTACTTACTAAAACAACGACACGGAACATCAAAAGTAAGAAAAAAATTCGTCCACAGCGAAGTGTATTACTACCGACTGTTTATTTATTCATATCACGTACATAACAAATAAGATTATATTCAAGTGTTACCAACATTACTATACTGAACAATTGTTAATCTATAAATCATTTAACTTATTTTAGAGCACCGGACTATAAGGGAGCAAATAGAAAGATGTATTATATTATACAAATATCCGATTCAAATCCCAAACGCTATGAAGAAGGAATTTGGAATTGAAAATCCGGAACATGTTTTTGAATACGATCATAGCATTAATTCACATATAAATGTTAAGAAGTTACTTTTGGTGTTAGCGTATAAAGGAACATACGGCGACTTTGAGGTATTTGATCTTATATAACTACACTTATAACTATTAACACATCAACTATTAACAAATATCAAAATATTACAAAAATGTGATTGCGAAATATTCCTGTATGATTAATATTAAACTTAGGATCGAATGCTGACGTCTTTTGAAGTAGATTATTAAGTCAAAAAGTTCACTTAACGCTCCGAAGATTTAAAACAACTTGGATGGCTTACTCGTAAAGATATAATAGGTTTTTATGAATACTTAAACATTAAAGGAGAACAATTGTCAATGGCCATGGAATTAATCCCTTGGTCTAAAGGAGGTAATATTAAATTTAGGTCGAAGTAGCGGTTTACATCAAGTTAACAAACTTAATTTATTAAATTTTAGGTAGCGGTTTTGCTACCGCAGCGGAGTTCTTGTTGACCATGATAGATATTCTACCGGAAGTAAGCAAATACTCATACAACCAATAATATATTATACTTACGAACATCAAATGGAAACCATATTGAAGAACGAACGAATAATCCCTGTATAATAAATAGGAATACTCGGATAGAATTTTTCAAAACAGAATTTTCAAAAATAAAAAAACAAGATCCTACTATATGTAATTTTTGAAAATTGACCATATACATTTTTCTGGATAAAAAATTGAATTTGAAAATGTCGTTTTAACATTTAGAGAATCATTACTAGTTATTAAATCGCTAAAAATTAAACAAATGCTTAAAATATAAAATTCGTTGGCATTTTTTATACAGCTTAATTATGTATTTTATCCTTTTTGCTTACATTTTAGGGCAATGGTCTAAACCAAAATCAAATAAAAGAGTTCATCGAATAGTATACATCAAGTATAACTGATTCCGGTAACATTGATCCTTTTTTGCAAGTTAAACAAATCTTTAACGGGTTTGGTATGCCTATTGAGCCGCGAGAAGAGTTATTTGAATATTACCGTAAGAATAGAGTATAAATATATTCACGTTACATATACTCTGAGTTCTTATATAATATATTATAACTGAAACTTGCACAGGGCCCGCTGCAAAAGAGTTGATGGAGTTGATGATCGTTACGGCAGAACGTTCTACGACAGTTCACGAAAATGTAATATAATTTATTTATAATATGTATATAAGTTTAGGCTGGGTTCTTTCTAATTTTTAAAACTCTTCGCTCTCATGCATTACTTTCCCACGGGAAAAAATAAATAGCTGACCCAACAATTTTTTTTTAGTTATATCAACTAGAAATGTATTGTGTCGCTATATTAACTATAATTTTAGTTGGACCTACTATGTATTTTTTCTGTGTCTATTATTTAATTATTCGTTACACGCTATACATAGTTTTACTTTGTCCTTTTTTTAGGAGATTGTGTTAAGTACACAAGAGGTCAGAACATTGATAGCTGGTTTAAGCTTAGCTTAAAAGATATGACACGGACAATGACGGTCTGCTCTACGAAGGCCAAGCAAAAAAGTTTCTAGAAGAATCACTCACTAACAATCCGCAATCTTCAAGAACAAATAATTTTGGAGAAATTTTCTACAACTTTCTATTAATATTTGATTCTTCTTCAAAAAAAATGAACATTGCGGAATTCTTATTTGTCTACATAACAAATAAAACAACTGTTTAATAATCATTAACATATTATTAGAAGTATTGTAACGTTTAAATTTATTTATTAATTATAATATTTGAATTATTGCGCTTTAATGTCTTTTACCTTACAATAAATATAAAAATCATTGATGATTTTTTTTTTCACAGAATATGTAAGAATAAGTATTACTGTTATAATTAAACAATTCAGTACCTAAATGGCTATCCATTTGTGGCACGCCGGGTTCCACGTGGTAACGGAAGTAGGACTAACGGATTTGAATTTGACCGGTAAACGTCCAACAGTACTAGGGGTGTATGTTAAGTGACCACATCGGATAATGCCTCACCACACGCGACACATTTCTATACACGCATCTTACCCTAGTACCTACAATTTACAAACTGTATATTACCTTGACGGAGCAATACAGATATTGATGTGACAGATGTAATTAATTTGTAACAGCTTGTGAAAAAATAACAATATAAAATATACTAGAAAAATACGCTTAACTAAATTGAACTTAAATTGAATAGGTAATTATTTAATAAAAATATATAAATGAAATTTTATAAACCGTGAATATATAAATAGATTACAAAGTTAGAAAAAAAGCATTTAGGCCGTAACAAAACAAATAAAAATTGTTTTTGTTCAATATAATTAATCATATTCTGCCTTGGTTAATCAATTGAGATTTTAACGTCAACTTCAGTACAGAAGTAGAGAGTCTTATTAAATTTCTGAAATATACTTTTAACCTCCAGATTAATTCAGATAGACAAGTTAGTACTACGCAATCAGGAACAATCATAGATGCAGTAGTCCAGCAGAAATTAGACAACTTACAATGTCGTGTTTATGTATCTTATTATAATTAACATAAACCGGTATAAAATATCAATTGTTTCTTAATAAAGTTCTCTTATATGATAAGTTCAGCTCTATTGTAATAACATATCTTACACATTTAAATTCAATACTTTTATACAATAATTATTATCATGTTATTATCAATATACGAAGCGCGCGTCGTGTGTGTAGTATCTCATAGGATAATTATCTATTCTCCTTAACACTTTATTACACATGGAAGCGTACATCTTAAAACAACAATAGACTCATTAAGAGGGGATTGTATTTTCATGTCCCGCTGTACGAGTCTGATCGAATTTACACGATCATAACGATCTTTAATGACCCAAAAGACAGGCATATAACCAGCTTCCAGACCAGCGGAGCGTCAGTTCTTCTTCCTTAGCCTACACTTTCCTTTCAACACACTTTCGCCTGTTTCGGGTAGCTACTATTGTAGTCCGACGTAGAATGTACACTTAATCTGTTCATACCTCCGTGATTCGTATGAACATTCCTAAATATTCATCACATATCCTCTACATATATATTTCCACTATACGAGATCTATATCGCACACGTGTCGCAATCACTTAAATTATAAAAATATCGTTGTTCATTCATTTCTTCAATCACCTTTACTATTATCCTAATGAACCGATCGCCAAAGTACATAAATCAATTTTAATGGTTTAACTAGCCTGGCTACATTGTATGAGGTTAATTTAACCAGCGAGCAATATAGTCTGCTATAATAATTCTTTGGTGTTGCTACTATTAGCATGTATTAAATTATTATTATATATGCTACAAAACTGTATATAGAATTGTACTCTGTCGAGATAGGTTAATAATAAGGGTAGCGTTATGACGCGAGAACTTAAAACACGCTATTAGTGTCTGTGGTCATAGCCACCGGTCTTAGTTGCGTATACATACATATATATTTATGTACGATAAACGTCGAACACATCTTGACAGCATCAAATACACACACTAAAGGATTAAATATTATCTCCAACTAGGTATAGCGGAAGGATAATATAATAGTACATATTCATGCCCATATTCACATATAAACATTTCTCTCCATCTAATTACTTTTACTACCTTTTTTTTTTTTTGTAAAACCCGAAATAAGATGTTGACACATAACTATTGTGAGTACTTTTCGCGGCTCACTTGGTTTTTTTTATTACGTTAATTTTTTACCTATTACGCTGCCAGCTGTCAATTTATTAACCATTTAGTAAATTCTAATTAAATTTTCAATACTTTTATACAAAAACTATAATTAAGGAAAAAATTATAGTTCTCAAACCGGCCAAAATACTAGAATTTTGAGCTAGTCAAAAACAGAGTTGTGTATGATTCGAATAAATCGTTATATAATTAATATTCTTTTTTGAGTAATATATATTCGAATAGCTTTCAAATATATTATTTAAATGGTTCGTAAGATTTTGTTTTAGAAATTATTTTTAGAGCATTATTTTTTATAAATACAATAAAATACCTATAAAATGTATAAAATATATAAAACCAGTATATCAAGGAAAACTATTTGTTATTCGAATAACATTTTTTTGAAGATAAATGTTTTATAATATGTACGTTTAAAAATGTTAGCTGAATGTTAACAGTTTTAGTGACAAATTACTTATACAATATGCTTTAATAAATGCTAGTGTAGTAGCCCCTTAGGAAGTAGCAAGTATGTACTTTAAACTAATAAAATACTACGATGGTCATTTATATTTCGCTAACATATTAAACTCCAACTATTAGCGGCGAAAAAATAAAATACTTATAAGCCAAGTCAATATGTTCGATTTACTTTAATCTCGTACAAAGAGCATTTGTTAATTTTTAGGTTTATTTTATTTCGATACTTTTAAATATAAAACTAATAACGGTGTGTATTCTTTATATACTTTAACTTCTGTTGTTTATTAACAACCAATGGTTGTTTCATTAAAACGCCAAGTACCGGTTGACATTTTTATCTTTGCTTAATAAAATATAACAATTTACTATAAATAGTTACCGTTTGAACGTATCTCGTTAATAGAGAACTGTTTTCGGTATCATTTTGTTGAGTGATCAACTTATCGTGAACCACTCAATATCTACAAACCGCATTTCCCCACCCATCCTAACTTTTAAATTCTTATAACTTTCAACCGGCTAAGTAATGATATCCGGCCGTCGGCGGCTGTTGCTATGCAAATCAACAATCGACTTTTGCTGGGAAAATTTCCCAAATTTGCCATTTAAGGGCTCTAACCCGGCGGAAAGTGCAGCTAGAGAGACGCACGACCCCGCATAGTTACCGCTAAGTCAAGCCCTATCTGCTGATGTTAAGTGCGCCAAGATTCAATGTGTATTTGTAAAAAACGACTAGTACCTACTCAATTACACAAAAAATACATTTCTACCTGCAGACTCCAAGCTATAAAACCATCAAAATTTAAGCTTAACCTAACAGTAGGAAAAAAGTTATGCATTGATTTATGCACAAGTGTCAAAATTCTATATTATGTTAAATCCCATTTAAACTTCAACAATTTCTTATTAACCCTATGAGATAACAAGTGGTCCATGATAAAACAATCACCCTGTATATATTTATGTATTTAATATATAAAATAATTGTGTTATTTGTTGTTTATTTAAAAAACCATAACATTTTAATTTTTAATAATAGTTTCACCGTTTGGTCGTCAAGGCAATTTTTGTCTTGTACCTTGTAAACAACACGGTTTTCTTCGCATTTTGATCTTGACAGCCCGGATAAACACTTTGAATTATTCTAACCAACCTCTGTTAAATCAAAAAGCTTATTTCGATTATCATATCAAACTTATACTTACTTATTCTTGTTATTTACACTTTTATTGCACAATTATTTTCAGTTTTTTCTACATTTTTTATTATTTTTGTATATTTACTTGTAACACTTTTGTAGTTTGTGTTAATTGTTTTTTTGTTTATTTCATTTTTTTTTTTTTATATATTTATTAAGTTTCATTCTTTTGGTTTTTTATACAACGTTGACCGATTACAGGTAAGTTCTTATATATAAGATGATGTTATAAACTAAAGATAAAATACTATTCTCAATTAGTACAATAGTGTGCACATACTTTTTTTTCTCTTCTCGTTACGTTTTTATAATTAATAACTATTTCTATGATACACATTTTTATGATATGTGTTCGTACGACTAGGTTAAAATTTTTAGGATGTACTTATTTAATAAAACTCTAACAGTCATAGAAACTTAAGTGTTCTGTTGTTAGTATAGATACTAAAAAACTGCTTTAGAAAAAAATGTATTTTTAGTTAGTAAAAAAAATCAATTTAACAACATGTGTGGGCTGTATATTGTAGCTTTCTTGATCCGGCGTTTCAATAATATTTATTACTGAAGGAATTTTGAAAAAGAAAAGCTGATAATTTTATCTTACCAAAACCAATTTAATAAACTAAATGACTAATTATTTTCACTATTAAAACTTGTACATTTTTTTTAAAAGATAAAATATGTTTTTCAATATGTTCATATAATATTCTTAGAGTGGCCTCAAATCAAAGTCACGCGACATGCGTTCAGAGCTTATTTTTTAAACACAGTATTTTATTTATATTGTCATAGGACTAAGTTAGAAAATATTGTCACTTTTTAGCTAAATGGCACCGTTAGAAAGAGATCCACCCAAATTCTTATTTGATCATATAACAGACATAAACGACGACTTCTTGACGGACGACGAAGAAGAGTTATTTCCAGAACGCCTTATATACAAGTACTAAAGCTTGACAAAATAGTAGCTGGCTAGTCGAGTTTAACAACAGCTAGTGTTAATAATACAATTGTTTTTTTTTATGTGTAATTCGTTTTAGCGACATAGACACAAGAGATAGAGACACGGACGAAGAGATTGACATAAACACCGACGAGTTAAATAACTATATACCTGAAATAGTATTGGAAGTCATTAGACAATGGAGTACATACTTAAATAGTGCTGTTCCGCCACTTGTCAACAACCATGACAGAAAGACAGAGGACAGCGACGACAGAGAGACAGAGGACAGCGATGACAAAGAGAGCGAGGACAGCGATGACACAGAGACAGAGGACAACGATGACACAGAGACAGACGAAACCGACGACAGAGAGACAGAAGACAACGATGACAAGTCAATTGAGACAGACGAAACAGACGACAGAGAGACAGAGGACAACGATGACACAGAGACAGAGGACAACGATGACACAGAGACAGAGGACAACGACGACAGAGAGGCAGAGGACAACGATGACGAGTCAATTGAGACAGACGAAACCGACAAAATCCACGACGACGACGAATATTCCCGGAACTTCATGCCCACATACAGCTTCGATGCAAGGCTTGCGTATTTCAAGTAAGTACGACCGCTTGGTATTACATTTTTCATATTTTGTGCACCATATAGCTTATCATGTAAATTAATGTGTACATCAAAAAAATGATTTATTTCCTTCCGGCCGGGTGATCATATTTTGTTATCTTTGATGACGACTTAGATAACCTTATCCGAGAAATAGTATTAGAAAACAAATGAAATACATACTGTAATACTTTTAGCGCCATTCGCCCGCCTGTCAACGAACGCCGACCAGTTGAGTCAGACTCGGACGACCCGCAGCCGTGCTCATCATCAGGTCTGAAGAGACCGCGTTTAGACTCTGATGATGAGCAACCCAGGTCAGCAAAGCGGAGACGGCCAACGTCGTACCAGTCAGAAAGCGAAGAAAGCGAGTCGGACAACTTTCAATAGTACTCCAGCCGATAAACTGTGGCCGGCAAGTCGGCGAAGCCGTTGGCGGACACGTGTGCTGTAGTAGCGCGAGATGCTGCAGCCACTGTCTCCGTCCAATCGCATCCCGAACTTGTCCGGCCGGCCTGTTGAGGAAGACGTGAAGTAGTAATCCAGACGATGGAAACGAAGGGACAACTCGGGAACGACGGTGACGGTGCAAGCCAGTAGCGCGAAATGCTGGCCCACCGTCCCATCTAACCGTATCCTGGACAGTCTGTCGAGGAAGATGTGTAGCGGTGAAGCAGACGGCAGTACTCCAGACAATGAGTGACGAGGAGACGATGGAACGACTCGGGTTGACACCGTTGTACGAGTTCTGCATAGTTATTTTTCTGTTTAATTTTACATTTATTTACATACATCAAAAAGTGTTTTATTTTAATGATAAACAAATATTTATATATATAATTTTTTTTTGTAAATTTAAATTCATTTATCAGTACACTAAAAAATTGCTTACCTGCTTTGTCTTACTAAATATTATTACATTTTTATAATATTATAATATTACTCAAGACACACATAACTTCTAATCATTAATCATTCACAATTATAATAAATAATATACTCTGTATATCGCTTGTTTCGCGCTGTATGCACGCCTCAGCTTGACACTGAATGGCACAAAGTGGAGGAAATGGGGCCTCGGAACAGTCGCGGCCGTCAGTCGTGATGCGCGAAACGGGTTACTTCTCTCGTGGCGCAGAGTATAATAAAAAATTTCAAAATCATTAGGTCGTTCAGTTTTGTACTAAATGTACTTTAAATGTTTAACTAAAATTGCACAATATTTTCGGCTCAAACCAATCGTGCCGAGAAAGAGAGAAAGGTGCCATGTGGATTGGAAGTTATCTGTCTAACTATTGAAAAAGATTTGCTGATACAGCCAACAAAGAATTGAAAAAAATTGTATTATTATGTCGCATTTAATGCGGTTACACTCGAGTAGCCAAATTGCCTATGCGAGACGCCGGCAATGTAGATTTTGGCGCGAAACTGAACGAGTCTTACCAGTTACCGGGTATTACATTATGTACCTATACGGTTACTACTCTGGGTACCGTATAAAACTGCTACAGTACCGTATAAGGTCTGGGTTCAAATGAGAAATATTTGCTGGTCGAGTAGCGGTTGAGAAGTCTAAAAAAAAGCGTTCTATAATAACTTCTGCAGATTATTATTTCATTGTACCAAACGAGACTACAATTCTGTTTATAGAAGCGCGAATCTTTTGATCAAAGGCAAGTCGTATGCCCTTTATTCGGTACATCACATTCTATATAAGGTATATTAAAATCTACCTATATCCCATAAAAACAAAATGCAGTGAAATCGAAATTAGTATATCGCAAATCAATATGAAACGGCGAACCGCCAAGAAGTCTGCTGACATCGTAATGAATGCAGCTAGATTTTCTTGGTTTTATCAAAAACTCATATCCGTTAAAAAGCCTAAAAAATAAATGTCAAATGTCGTACACGTAAGTATTTTACAAAACTTGGTGGTCTCTTAATAATACAAACAGTAAACCGTGATAATTCTCATACATCATGAACAATACAGCTATTACGTTATAGTTATCCATTGGCTTTGTGACGCCAAACTATTCTATCCGTTGGAGAATCACAAAAACAGTAAAAAAAATTTAATTAAAAAATGCAAAAAAAATTCTCCTTCGGCTCTTCCTAACCACAACTATGCGCCAGACGACGTTCTTCGAGTCACACACTCGTCCGACCGAGTGACCGAATGTTATTTTAAATTTGTTGACTTTATGTTATTTAAACACATAATTGTATTTTAATAAATAAATATTGATGAGTATGGACTAATAAAAATCTCAAAATCATTAGGTCGTTTAGTTATGTACATTTACTGTTAAAAATTGCACAATATTCTTCTGCTGAAATCAATCGTGACGAGAAAGAGAGAAGGGTGCCATGTGGAGTGGAAGTTTTATTTACAGACTGTGCTGATGTATAAGTGGAAAAAAAACTCCTCTTGTCCAATTAGAAATACTCATGAACCATATATTGTGTTTCGTGGCGCTCAACCGTTCCTAATTCTAACTAAACATTTATTCGGAAAACACAAAGCCATAATAAGAGATAAGAATGTTTGATAACAGATGAAGAGCCACAAGATGTAAAGTAAAAATCGACCATTCAGCCCCCACAGAGAAAGTTGTAAGTGTACTATAAAAAATGTAAAAAAAAACCATTATATCCGTTCGGTAGACATGCCAAAAAGTGCCTTTAATAACTTTTATTTTTTTATTAAACTTTCGCCATAACTCGGATCCACAATTTCTTATTGATAATTATTGTAAAATAAACATTATAAGCAAGTTGGAACACTTGTAAGGGCTTCAAAATTAAGTTAGGTGAATATAATTTCCTTTAACGGCTTTTCGTTAACGTTTTTTCATGTTAAAGTAGTGTTTATAATTTTTTTTTTTTTTTAATGTAAATATTTCAGCTAAATTATAAAATTTATTGATCAGATTATATTGTTCTCTGCGTCAGACATTTTTTAACGGTTCGTCATTTTCGCCTAGTTGGCATTACTTTTTTAAAATTTACTTTCTGACAACTTTTAGAGCCCCGTCGAGGAGTTGTAAAAGCTTTAACAAGCAAACCATAGCTACTACTATTTTTATTTGATTAAAATAATCGATGGGCGAGCGGTGTTTAATCTTTATGCTAATTAACTTCGATAATCTTAAAAACGTAAAACTCATTAATGGAGAGTATTTTATTAACTTAGTTGTGTAATTAATTATATTCAGTTTGCTAAACAAACAAAATTGTCCTCGTTATTGAAGATGCGAATTAAATATTTTAGCTCGGTTCAATTATAATATTTATGTCATCAACAAAAGTAGTTTTTACAGTATGAAACATAACCTTAGTAAAAATGTCGCATGTATGTTTTAAACAATAAGGTTAGAAAGAGTATATATTTTTTTGATACAGTATATCAGTTTGATAAAATAATTACACAGCTCAGATAATATTGTAATTTATTATACAAACACAATGCGCCCATGTGTATTATCTGTACCCGTGTCTATGTATAATATATAGACACTCGCAACACAATACAATTATAAAATGTACAATAAATGCTGCCCGTTATTGCTCTCCTGTCCATAGCATAACGTTATTGCAAATTATACAATACCATTACCCTTTATGTTATGTATATTCACATTGATAACCGGTACAGTTCTCTTCAGACGCCATTCACATGGTAGCCACCGGTTGTTTACGTTTTTCATGCGTTGAAATTGTTTTTTTATTAAATAGTGTACATCTATTGTAATCTTCATTTAAAGTTGCACATTGTGTATTATTTATAACCTTTGTGGTATTACAATTATCATGTAATAAAACATCCAAACAGGACAGAAATCTAGTACAGAAACCTAAATATTATACACTTGGTTTGTTAAGGTTACACGAGCCCCGAATAATAATTATTACTTCAATGACTGTTTAAATATTCAAGCACAATCCATCGAGCCGTTATAAGGTCTAATGTAATAAACCGCACCACTGCCTGTTCACTAAACTACCCTTTCTCGCTTTCCCACATTGGCCCAAAATAGGGTAATTTTAACAGATAGCACATTTACTTCAGTCTTACCATACAGACAGTTGCCAAAAGCTATCAACGAATGAGTCGTACGAATCGATCATGACTTGATCGTATCACTAAATCGAGCAGTTAAAATAATTAAAGGTTATTAAACTAATTTTTTAACGGTTAATTTAGCTAAACCATAGAAAACTCAATTTTCCATTAAACTAAACCAACTGAGGTAGATTGAGGTTTTACATTGGAATATCAATAGCTAGGCATTTACGACCGTTACTGGAAAGAGCATAATGTGCAAATAATTTATGTCACAAATCGAGTATCAGTCAGATTAGCGAGAAGTTTTCTACTTTAAACGTAAATTGTTGAATAATCGAAAAAAATTTGTCTCTAAAATATGCATTATGCAATAGGAACATATTAAATCTTTCCCTTGGAGCAAAGACATTGTCGATCGTCATTATGTCTTATAATCAGCTATGATTTTCTGTCTCATAACTGGCACAGTACTTTTCGAAAATTCCAACCCTTCAACCAAGGATGGCCGTGGTTACCATGGTTACAAACAAAATATTTTAAATAAATAAATACGTGTTAGTAATATACAATAATGTGTTTAAATAACATAAAATCAACAAATTTCAAATAACCTTCGGTCATTCGGTCGGACGAGTGAAGCCATCAGAGTGCCTACGTTGCGCGGTACAGAACCGAAGCAGAATTTTTTTTTTTGCATTTTTTTACATTTATTTTTTTATTTTTTTCGAGACTTCTAAACGGGTTATAATAGTTTGGTGTGAAAAAGCCAATAAATAACTATAGCATAATAGTCTTAATCATGTTTGAGACTTCTTAACGGGTACAATAGTTTAACGCCACAAAGCCAATAAATAACTACAACATACAGCGGGGTAAGTTGGACCGAATTTTGGAGGTTGCAAAGTATATTTAAATTATAATATTTAATTAACATAGGTAGGAACTTAAATACAAATTTACGTGTCAACAGACTTGTTACGGTTCGCAGTTTCATATAGATTTGCGATAAACTAATTTCGATTTCGCATTCGATTTTGTTTTAATGACATATAGCTAGATTTTAATATACCTAATATACAAGATGTGATGTACCGAATAAAGGGCATACGAGTTGCCTTTTATCTAAAGATTCACGCTTCGATAAACAGAATTGGAGTATCGTTTCTATCGTTTGGTACAATGAAATTATAGTCTTGAGAAGTTATTATAGAATGCTTTTTTTGAGACTTCTTAACGGGTACTCGTCCTACAAATATTTCTCATTTGAAACCAGACTTCTACACGGTACTGTAGCGGTTTTATACAGTACCCAGAGTGGTAACCGTATAGGTACATAATTTAATACCCGGTAAGACTCGTTCAGTTTCACGCCAGAATCTACCGTATGGAATTTAATAAAAGAATACCGTCTTGAATTGCCGGCGTTTTGCATAATATCTTATCACTGGTGAGCGATATAGTTTAATTGTTATCAATAATTTCTTATCAGTTATTCAGGAATTACCAAAATCCTTTCTCACCATTCCATTCGTAACCTAACCTAATGGCATTAATATAAGTTCTATAGATAAATATATAAAATCAACAAAAGTTATGTTGTAATTGTAATATTATCATAACCTGTTGATTTTAATTTGAATAATGTGCACAGTTTTACATTTGTATTTTGGTGTTTTTTCTTGGTTTTTTTAATGGGAAGGGGTAAAATTTTTAAAATGTTCACTCAATGTAATACCTTTCAGGTAGGATTTTTGAACCGTAGACTCGCAGACTTTCTAATTGCATTAGTCGGTAGACAAACGATGAGTAGCCTGGATATTCCCTCGGGAACTGCTACATCGGTTTAATGAGGGTTCAAGAGACACTGGGCAAAGTTCCAACAAGGGATAAAATATTGAAAATTGCCACTCCACGGCCGTCGACATTAGCCGGATTATGACTTAACGGGTCCTAATGGGTATATAATCTATATATATATATTTATAGGTAAATGGGCATGTTATATACTATAATGGACGAGTACAATATAGTATTTTTGGTGTATATATTTTTTTCAACGATACATCCTGTATTTATATGGATATGTAATTTTTTTTCTATTAAATAATTGAATTTCAAAAAAAAAAAAAAAATGTCCCATCGTGGTATTAGGTAGGTGCTAATAATTATTATCAATTAGCAGTTAGCTATTAACAAAAAGGCAAAACTAAACAAATTTGACTTTTCAAGTCGACATTTCGCGTTAGCCATTTGTTCGTTAGCAATGTTTTTTTTAGGATTTAAAAACAGTAGTTTTTGTATAGTTTTTTTTTGCAAATGTTGATTTTTGGAATAAATGTGGTAAAAAAAAAAATAATCTCAGTTCATTTATCGAATTGAATTAGGTTTAAATTAGTTTAAAAAAAACGTAACTTATACCCACGTGCCGATTTCAACAAAATTGGGCAATTTTTTTGTCAATATTTATTAGTTTTTTTTTGTCTTAACACAGACTAAACCATAGTACCTTATAGGCAAAGTTGTGTCTAGTCTGATTGAAATAAAAATCTAAATTTTATATATTATCTGTTTGTCACTACCGTTTAAACCGCTTTAAGGTAGAATAAAAATCCAGCAGAAGTTTTCTCTAACCGTAAAAGATATCTATCGGATAATATATTGAACAAAATATGTCTTCTTCTTTGCACCCCTCCGAGTTAACCACAAAAAGGTAAACGGTCGATAAATAAATCCGTTAGAGGAACCAGAGGTCTATTGTTCAAAGGGTAAAATAATACACTTAATATAGAGAACTTGGATCAAGATGCTGTGATAAAAAAACAATACACCTCTACAAGAGTTATATTATTATCCTTTGCTTGTTCTGCAAATGTGTCAATAACTTTGTTTGTGTTGATTAAATTTGTCATGTCTTTTTCTATATGTAGTATTAGCAAATCTGCAAGTCTGTCCTGTCTCATTGAAACCAACATTAATACAATATATAATATCTACCTACACATTAACTATGATATTAATTAATCTTATTATCTATCATGTTATGTAAACTGAAATCTTCAATAATAAATAGTCATATTCGACCGTCGAGCTAACATTTTACCTCCTATTAATTGCTATGCAGTAATAATTAGGCATATTTTTTTGTTTTGTACAATAATACTCATAAATTATAATGTACGGTAGGCCCCGTGCAAGAACTTCTCAATAATAACAAGTATATACAGTTATAGATGGTTTATTTAACACATTTTTACATTGGTATTAGTAGAATATTTTTACATTTTTATAAGCTGTACATTGAATAAATAAAAAACACAATCTTAACGAAATTCTTGTGGCCGTTTTTTTTTCTTCAAATATGTCATCGTTGAAACGTCCGCCGCCGCTGGGGCGGATTTCCACGAGTCTGCCGCATAGATCCGGCTGAACGAGCGGTGGCACGGGCCGGGTTGACTGCGAGGTCATCGGTGATGTCTGGCAGCATACACCCGCAACTCCGGGAACTTCCGCCGTGGCGTCCGCTGAAACCACACGTAGTCTACGACCGTACGGCTGAAAAAAAAATCGTTTATCATCAGTTACGCACTATTGTCGAGACCATTGATAACCAGTTTTTTCTCATCAACCACGCGGACGCGGACGACGTTTGGTTCCAGCATGACGGCGCCACGACGGACGTTCCGCACGAACGGCTCGAGGGCACGTGTTTATCTCTCGCAGAGGTCACGTTAATCGGCCCAGCCAGACGTTTTCCGGAGATGCGCAGGTCTATGTCGCCGCAATCGCCGGATGCCCTCAAAGTCGACACGACCCAAGCCGTCGTGCTCAAGCTCAGCCGGATCCGTGCGGGGGCAGAGTCGTTGAAAATCCACCTGTCGCACCTGTGTGCCACCGTGCGAAGCCGCGGCCGACGTTTCAACCGTGTCATATTTCATAAGCAACCGGCCTTTCAAACAGATCAAGAATTTCGTTAAAATCGTCACAAACATATTAATACTATGGATAACTTAAAGGTTGACATCGTCGACGCCCAAAAGCAGTGTGCTCGTCCGAGTGCGAGCAACCGAGTGCGAACAACCGGTTGTCAATTGCTGCTTGGTTCATGATTACATAACTGAACGCTCACTGAAATCATCAAGGGGTAGTAATTAGATTAATAGCGAGGCGTGTGTTATAGTCCCTAAAAAAAAAAACTGCTATTATTTGTATTTTCACTTACCGCCCTTATTGGCCATCTGCACGTTCCTAGGGCGGCGGCGGGGACCATTTTCGAGCTGGTACAATGCCGTTTGGGTGCAATTTAAGCGATGCGTTTTTTTCCCTAATTTGAACTTTAAATCGTTTAGCTCGTCTGTCTTTATCTCCATCTCGCCCAAGTGTGCCGATTCTCTTTTTTTCATTTCTTTCTGCAGTACTTGGTATTTGTTTACTATGTCGTTGTACTTTGACTCAAGATTCTCTTTTTCTTCCTGCAGTTTTTCCAATTTGTTTAATATTTCGTCGTAGTCGGATTGTAGCTTTTCATTTGCTCCCTGCAGCTTTTGCCATATCGATTCTAACATTTCTTTTTCTCCCTGCAGCTTTTGAAATATCGATTCTAGCAATTCTTTTTCGCCCCGCAGCTTTTGAATTTGGTTTAGTATGTCTGCGTTATTTGATTCTAGCTTATCATTTGCTCCCTGCAGCTTTTGACACATCGATTCTAGCTTTTCTTTTTCCGCTTGTAACTTTTGACACATCGATTCTAGCTTTTCTTTTTCCGCCAGTAGCATTTGAATTTGGTTTACTACGTCGTCATAACTTGATTCTAGATTTTCTTTTTTTGCCTGCAGGTTTTGACGTATCGATTCGAGCTTTTCGTTTTCATGCTGCAGCATTCGCATTTTGTTTACTACATCATTGTAACTTGACTGTAGCTTATCTTTTTCTTCATGCAGCTTTCTCATTGCGTCATTGCTATTTGAAAGCACTCGCGCCCATTCGTTGTTTAAGTTGTCGATTTCTCTTGCGTGCTCACGACGCAATCTCTCATACTCCGCGGCGTACTTTGCGGCGCATTTCCTCTGTTTATAGTTATAATTATTATTATTATTTAAGGAAGCACCGAGGCATTAGGGTAGGTTTACTGGACTGTCGATACTTACATTGTAATAGAGAAAACCAGCGCCGGTCACGACGCCGCCCGCTAATGCCGCCGCAATGTATTCATACATCCTTTAAAGACTTCGGTAAACTTGGAATGACTTGGAATGACTTGGAATGACTTGGAATGACTTGAAATGACTTGGATTGACTCGTAACAACAAAAAATACTTTCGCGTTGCGTGTCTGTTCGACGTCTGGTGAAACATTGGTTGTTTACTCGAGGTCGCTAACAAGTAATATTAATACTGAAATCGGCCAGCACAAAAGCCTAATAACTAAAAGCCTAACAACAGCTGTTATTACCTACACAGGTGCATGTTGCTGTCGACCGAGTAATTAGTGCTGAACCGATGGATTTACCATTGGAAAAATAGACACATACCGTAGACACAAGCTGTAGCACGTATTATAGCAAACCCTTCGACTAGCATATACATGCATTTGTCGTCCCCTGAGATCTCTCCTTTGTCCGTGGCTCGACACCGTCGAGTGGGGCCAGTAAGACAACATTTTGTAGGCAACATTAAGCAACATCAGGCCGAGGCCCTGAGACCGGCGGAAGACGCGAAACTAGCAGGGCACGTCGTGGTTAAGCGCAGTAGGTTTAGTGGCAAATCGCGGCGCTAACAACCGCTGTTTCTTTGCGCGCCTGCCATCGTCGGACAGACCGTGATCTCGTGGATCTAACGAGGGATCGAGCGGCCTTCTATACGCCCTAGCGGCTGAGAAATCCGGGAAAACTCCCATTTTCATTTGAAAATTAGTAATTTTCAGGCTTTGTTATTTTGCATAGCAACGGCCGCCGGCGGCCGGGTAAGTTTTTTGGTTTTGGCGGGTTTTCGGTCAAGGAGTGGATTTTTATGCCATTTTGACGTCGGCGACCTGTCTGAATCGCGCCAGAACCTTTATGTAAAGGGTTGGTGACCCAAAGACAAAGGGTAATGGCGAAAAATCGCGTTTATTGTTAGTGGGGCCGTAACATATGGGGTACAATCGACCATTGCCGTACATGTTTTCTCAAAAAAAAAAAATGAAAAACTCTATCACCACCAAGTCTTACAACATAAAACCGTCGTAGTCTTTGCCCTTAAGTACTTGAAGGTTTTTTGGATTTTGAGCGACGATAGGTACGAGTTTTTTGTGACGTTTTTTTTTAAGGGCAAAGTCGTTTCGACGGCCAACTCATTTTTTTTTTTTTGACATCACCGAGAAACGCTGTCACGTCGTGTCACGGCTTTATATAATATTACACAGTGCTTTGGTGTCGTTAAACGCCGGTCGATGGGGAGTTTTTTTTGTTTTGTCGAGCTCATGAGTACTTAAAACCTATGTCCATATCTGTTATTTTTGCCGGCGTGTTAGGCTGATCGGATCACTGTAGTTATTCTTATAAAGAGAAAGAAAAAATTGTGTAATATAAATCCGCTGACGATAATAGATTTTTTTTTTTGTCTAGAAGCCGATAGGTCAAGTTAAATTGATTTTTTTTGAGGCTTCAAATGTTTCTAACCGTTGAAATATAAATTTAAAAATTTAAAAAATACAAAATAGGTAGTTATGCCTGACTCGATTCGAACCCGAAACCTCTTGATTATTAGTTCAAAGTGTTAACCGTTACGCCACTAAGACATATTCACTTTAATGGGTAATTGTTTGGGTATTTAACGTAGAACCGTTTAACTTCACTCAAAAAAAGTTGACATAAAAAAATTTTAAAAAAATATTGAAGTCATTAATCGAGAGGAGTTTGCATACTTACACACGGACAGAAGAAATATATATATATATATATATATATATATATACTTAATGACGTCAGCACTGTGAACGACCCCCTGCCATAAGACATGTCCATGTCAAAAAAAAAAACTCCATTCAAAAAAAAAAAAAAATGCAGTCAGAACGATTGAACGTGGTAACTAATAAAACGAACCCCAATCAGAGGGTGGACAAGTAATATAACAAAAATAATTTGACAAAATTGAACTTTTTCTTATTTATTTTCAAGTAAATGCATAAATGTCGCGGGTACGCCGTCTTTAGGTCAGAGAATTCGGTCAAGGTGGCTTTAAACTAGAATATTATGAGATAGGACAAACTAACAAAATATAATATATTTAAAACACTGACAAGATAAGAGTGCACTCTATATTCGAGAGATTAAACAAACAATATAATGTATTCCGAATGCACGACTCGGTCATGATCTGCCCTTATCTAACTTTTGTAGACCTTTATTTTATGTTCTCGCCCCATTCCGGTTTAATATTTTCCGGATCGTTTCCTTTTTTTACGTTGCTATCAATATCCCTGTTTATCCCTCCTTCTCACTCTCTCTCTCTCTCTCTCTCCAGCTCATTTGCTTCCACGTACAAAATGACAATATTTTAGGTATAATATTTTTAAAAAAAACTGAACTGAAAAATTTCCGTTATGTGGGTTGGAATGCAGTATTGTCCAGTATTGATTCGTTGTCTAATTTGCTTTGGTCGTTCATACCAAACGATACCTATTCAAATAGATATATGAATTATGACTATATAATATGAAAACATTTTCGAATATTGATTTAGCAGGCACGTCGTCGACTCTAATTACTGTTGTAAACAATTCCTACCCCGTGCTGCCCGACAAATCCCATTAGAGAACCCCAAAAGGATTTATTATCCGGTATACGGCTGGATGTAGACAATTTAGCTGCATTTACTATTCCGAACACGACTCGAATAAATAGGACTTTTGTCTTTGGAAAGAGGCAAATTTGGATTATTATTACAGATATCGCATTTCATACGGTGCCCACTCAAATGCCCGTTAAAAAGTCTTAAAAAAAAATTAACAAAAAATGCAAAAAAAATTCTCCTTTGGCTCTTCTGATCTACTGTTACTCGTTCTTTAATCTTCGCTACATGTCATAAAAATAGACATGTCTGTTTTTTCTGGTGAGCCCTTGAATTTTGACTGATCGTATAGGTAAACATTTTATTTTTTAAACAATTAAATTCAAGTAAATTATAAAACTGTTAATTCATTTACTTACTGGAATGTTTAATATTTTTATTGAATTAACAGGATGAAAATTGTCCAGTCCAGTAATGTCAGCCTGTATGTCTGTCGGTTCATCCTTATAATACATCATAATATTAAATACCGTCAAATTAATGTAATTACTAAAAGAAATCGAATTATTCACTTACTGAATCATTGAATACAACTTTTGAACAAGGAGGCCCAACGTTTTTGAACTGAGATGTCCGGTGAGCTAGTCCAACCCTGAATTTATACCTAACATTAAATTTTATCGTACAAAATGGCACACACCCGCCTATCACGTGCGTGCGCTCAAATGGGACCTTCTGATTGGCTGATTGAACGCTATTGTGTAAACGAAAAACAGCAGCCATATTCTAACAAGGGCAGGTCACAGTAAAGGCGTGACGGATTTTCTTCAAATTGCGAATATAAATGTTATTTATTTTTATGTTTTACATCATTTATTATACTTCTCGTACAGATGATTGAATCACACATTTGTTTTGTATAATTGCACTATTTTAGAATTCAACCTGTAAAGTTGTAGGACTATTAATACACGTTAATGATTAATTACACTTATGACATATTACTGACATATTATGACTATTACATAGTAAAAAAAAATGTTGTTTTACTCGTTTACTAGTTTTTTAAATTCAAATGTTACAATTTTTATTTAAATCGCCAAAAGCCGCGAACAAAAAATAACCTATTTTGGTTGTGCTGGAATACACTTATTCGCGTTTTTGCTCGGTTGGGTTTTAGTGAGTTCTGTGTATAGAATCTGTCCAATTTCTCCAGCGCATGTGCGAGTGTGTGTTCCACTTCACTGAAAGTTTTCCCCTGCGCAGTTATTGCTAAATCGTCGGCATACAGGAAACGACGAGTAGTTCCCATAATGGCCTGGTCATTTGTATAGACATTAAAGAGTATTGGTTATGAAATGTATTAAAAAAAACATTTTTGGGTTTTTAAAAAGCTCGGAATTTTAACAGCTGATTAAAAGCTATCCGAATAGAATAAATAATAATATTGGCTTTTTAAATCATTGTTAGGTATTATTGGTTGTTATTTATTATTATATAACAGAATTCAGTTTTACGTTATTCTTATAACAGTATTCAGTTTTTCGTTATTCTTATAACAGTATTCAGTTTTTCGTTATTCGTCATCACGTCTCAGCAACATACTCGATTTTGTGAAACATGATGTCACTTAAATTGTATGCGGCCGGCGGATTTGTGGCGGGGTTCGGTTGTGCCTACCTGGTTGACTATTGCTGCTCTCGGTGGTTACAATCCGTACGTATGAATTTCAAAAATAATTCATTGTCATACTTAGGGAAACGGTCGCACACACAACTCCGCTTGTCCAGGGCCAGCTGACAATCTTTACGTGTTAAGGTAAGCGTCCATATGTCCGCATCGGACGGGTCGTTTCAACCGGATGTACAATTTTTCCAGTATTGGCTATAGCACACTAAAATCCGTCCGATGCGGACTTGTGGACGCGCACCTTTAAGGCCGGGTGCAAGAAAACGATTATCTATTGAGTTTTTGGGCATACGTAAACCGCGCCCCGTTTATAATTTGGTTTAAAAAACGTATGTGTAAACTGCGCCCGAGTTTTTATCAAGTGGAAAAAGATTAGTACCTACATGTAAGCTGCGCCCAGCTTCTCGTCATCGGTATGAAATGCAAACAGCGTCCGAATCAATAAAATCACGGGAATATTAACATTTTAGGGTTTCTACCACTTTTACCAAATTGCATAAATTGCCATGACGAGGTTTCTTGTCAGCAGGTGGAATTAGCATTGATAATGAGGACGGCAGATCTCCGAGTGTTTTAGCACTCGCTCGCTATTTGGCCTCGGATAAACATACATGGATGTCGCTTTCATTTAACACATTCGTACATTATTATTATAATGTATATATATATATATAAGTTTAATACAATATAATACAGGGTGGGCCACGGAAATAGGGACATAAATAGATGGGTTTTTCTCAACATTGAATGGGAGTAGGCAGGGTAGATAAGCTCATTCGTTCCGTCAGATAATGCCATTTAGTTATCACTATAGCGCAGTGGAGTGTCGTTCACCGTGTGTTTGCGTACGACGCGTTTGTGAAAAACAATGAATCGATAGTTAAGGTGCAGCGTGTCCTCGCTGCCAACGAGTAGGGTCAAAAATAGATAGACATAACTCAGTATATTTTAGATGTACAAACATTTTATTAATATTTTATGATATGTAAATGAGTACCATTTCATTTTTTAAAAATTACATCAGACATATGACGGCCATCTTCTTTATAGCATGAAACAAGTCCGACGTTGAAGTAAAGTCCGAATGCACGCCTTTTCACGCCTGTAAAAAACTAGGTATTAGGCATTTAACAGGGGTCCCTTCTCACCCGACAACACACGAATCTCCCGCTCAACTCATGTTGGGTCATTCGACACAAACACTATTTGATTTATTAATACCAAACACCAACGAAGTAGTTATTAATAATCAAGTAACACAAATAAAAAACGGGGGTAAAAGAGACTTAAATTTAGATAAGGGGGATGGTGTGTTAGTTAAAGATTACAGAAAAACAGGTGAAAATTGGCCGAAGGGTACAATTACTGATAATATTAGTCATAATACTCATAAAGTAGTTTTAAATGATGGTTCTGACTAAGGCACAATGATCAGATATGGCCACACGGCCAAAAAGAAAATGAGTTATCTCCTGCTTCTAATTATTCAGACACGCCCAGTGTTGACCAAACAAACTCCATGCAACATATGGTGCAATTGTCTACCATACGCGAGTGCTACACCGGCACAACTTGTCATTCGTGTAATTTGGGTTTCATAACAAACATCAGCGAATATTATTATTTATATTAATCTAACTGTGTATAACAATGTCCATAATAAAAATAAGGAATAGGAGAGGAGAAATGTGACCGCCTTGGGGAACTCCAGAGGTAGTAGGAAAACGTGAGGATAGATGGTCGTTTACTTTAACTTGTTGACATCTGTTTGACAGGTAAGAGCTAAACCAGGATCGAAGAGGATCAGAGATGCCTATGGATTTAAGTTTAGAAATAAGGATTGAATGGTTAACAGAGTCGAACGCCTTACTAAAATCTGTATATATGAATATAATAATATAAGCTTCGATTGCACACAGGCAACAGAAACATCAACGAAATAACACAATTTTTTCTAGAAATGAAATGACATTTATCAGAAGAGAACCAGTCCACAAAATTATGGGAAATGATCTGAAATTTTTAAATAGGACTATAGGCTATAGTTAGAACATATTTTTGGATGGAAAATATACAAAATAAATTTAAGTTTGTGAAAAAAATAAATGAAACTTATTGTAAGGGATTTCGATTTACAGTAACGATTTAACTTTGATCTCAATTCACCCGGATCAAGTTGCATGTAGATGTTTGATAAATGTCTTCCAATAAGTGAACGGCCTCTTTTAGCACTATAAGTAAATGGTAAATACTTCAATTTTTCTCGAATGACACATTCGCGGGGAAAACGGAAGGAAATATTACTGTTAAATAAACAAATTCACGCCGTGCATCTCAATTACTTGAAAATAATATTGTATTAAATTAACTCACGTATGTGTTCAATAAAATTTGATTATAATAATATTACCATAGAGTTCAAAGTGATGGAATGTCCCGAATAACAAATTACCCGTCTACCTGGCAAAATTTGATTCATCAAATGTCGCGGCCCTGAAAGTGTAGTTTGGCTGTGCTTCAATATTTTTGCGGATCTGCTCCTTTATTATATTTTACTACTATGATTTATATAAAAGTCAAAAACTGACCTAACTGTAATTACGTTACAGTATTCCTTATTCTGATATCATTGTACCGCATTTTTTAAAGGTAGTATGGAACACTTGAAATTCTGATTTGTTAAATTTGTCAGGACTCAGGCTAACAGAATATCTACAAAAATACCACATTTTCCTTAGTTTTAATAATAATAATATTTATTACGGAAATACTATTCCAATTTGCAATCAAGGCAATAATACAGTACAACATCGCCACTACAATATATAGTTATAACTTATACATGTACATTAAATTGTAGAATATTGAGTTTACAATAAAGATTTTATTTACCTAGATTTTATTAAGTTAGATAGAAAACAAATCTAATTAGTGTCGGTCGACCTGCCAGATAAAAAACCATGTCGATTGGAGTCTAAGGTATTTTTAAATGTCTGTGCGAGAATGGACATTATGAGTTTTTCTAAAAGCTTAAGAATTGGAGCGAGTTTTGCTTTTGGTCTGTAATTAGATACTATAGATTTTCCCCGGTTTCAAAATAATAGAGACATTCTTTTAGGCCGACCGCGTCTACCTCTGTTGCTCCAATTGCGAAATATTAATATAACTTATACACTACTCTAATTAATACTAAATATTTCAGGGGTTCATAACAGTGTATCTGAGTATTTTATAAATTATTTAATGATATCTAAGCCCGACGACGAAAGAGTGACACGTTTGCGAATTATTTAGTAGATTATTATAGTGTGTAGAAGTCAGTATCCACCTGAAATATGGCTCAAGCATCAGAAGAGCCATTTTTAACCATCAATGCATGCGAGTCATTCCATACCCATTTTAGTTCTAGTTTTTAAACAACTCATCCAAATATTTTTATGTTTTTAGAAAAGTTAAAAGCAATTTTAATAGAAACATACCTACATTTAATTAAATAGTATAAATGAACCTTAACTTCACTCGATAAGAACTCGGGCGCAGTTAACATGTAACCTTTTTACACTTGATAAAAACTCGGTCGCAGTTTACATATTGTATGATTTTGTGTTTACCTGTGCCTTGGGCGCAGTTTACAATCGCCGATAAGAGATAAGTGAGATAATTATAGATAACATCATATTATTAAAGATTTATTTTTCGGATCTAATTACAAAAAATGTATCTACTATTTGGTATAATAAAACAATAGTACAAATATTATGTTTAATTTTAAATAGGAATTCCAAAAAGTAAATATGAAGAGTTTATTACATTTTATTTTATTAGCAGAAGTAACAAAAAACTCTAAACGTATTTTATTATAGGTACAACCTATACTTACGACTTCAATATTTCTAATTAAATAACACATTATACTGATAGGAGTCGATTACTTGTATATTTTCCTCATAAACTTATGTATGCGAACAGGGATGTTCTTAGAATATAAGAACATTAATATTGATAGTTAATTTTCTTCTTTATACTTAGTCAACCAAGGTAAACGGCCGTAAACAACGTCCAGAAAGTAATCATAATAATTACAACATACAATTTTACTTAAATTATTTCTATATATATTTTTTGTACATCCTAAACTTTTCAGGTACACTGATCAATATAATTACCGTTAAGTAATATAGGACTAGAAGTGGAATAACGGTACAATAGGAGGTACTTTGTTTTGTTATTTGATAGTTAGCAAACTAGGTATAGGTATAGGATTTGTATATTTTACTTTCTATGTACTTGTCTATTTTACATGATTTTTCGAACCATAATTCATAAGGAGATTTGCTTACTTGACCCGAATTACCTGTGCGTTTTAACACAAACATTGTTAAGTTAACTGCCTCTGTCCACAATGATTTTAGAAAATTCTTGGAATAGATTTGTAATAGAAGAAAAGCAAGGGGGAAGTGGCGATGAATGGCTATTTTAAATATTTATAAATTAGTCTCTTAATCGGGGCGTGTATGTGTGTATATTTACTACAAGAACTCACTTCCTGCCTCTAGACTTACTATTACACAGTGTTATAATATTGTATATAGTACATACCTTGTCGTGTTTTCTAAAAGGTTTGTTCAATCGCTTCGCGACTTATTGAGCTTACAATTTTATTACAATTTTTCAACTAATTATACATGTGTTATTATTTATGTTAACCTAGGATGATAACCAAAACGCTAAGGCAACATTACCAAACACACATTACGCTGAAGCTTCTGTAGAAAGTTTGGAACAGTCTTCTGAATATAAGGTAAGTCTCTTCTTCTTCTTGTTAGTAACATTGTTATTTTATGAATTAGCTGAAAATAATGTTATCATCATATATTCCACGATAGTGTTAGATGAAAGCGACATCCGTATAACTTTATCTAAAGGCGAAACAGTTTTACATGAAAATTGAATAGTTTTCTCGAAATCTATTACAACATCGGGCGGTGATATCGTAATATTGTTTTGAAAACCATATTCACAAATTGATTTTAGGCAAAAAGTGCAAGATATTGTACTTTTATTGGATAGTAAACATATAACGAGTGTTATATAATAGCCGTTGATAAAACCATGTATTGTAAACATTTGTGTGAAGTAATTAGGGTAGTATGAAAATGTACCGCCCATGTAAAACCATTTTGTTATTGCAAGAGTATTTAAATTAGAAACGCAACTGAAAACTACACATTTCAACTCCTTGTTGTTTATTAATACAAATAACTCTTATCTATTTGTTTGAACACCGCGTTCGTCAAGAACTAATTGAACTTCTTCAATAGATTTAGGGAGTGGAGGTCATTATAGGTTGGCTTACCTGTCAATCTGTTTTTACATATTACGTACCATGATCCTATAAACTTCCAGTAAAATATTTTTAAAAAAAACAATTTGGTTTGTACAATTATAATAGAGTAATTAAAATAGTATACTATTACACATTAAGTTTACACTAATTATTTAATTTTTTATATATTTCAGACTGCAAGGGACGCTTTGCCGTTAAATGACCGGTTGGCCACGGCCACTGAAGCGTCCGAGGAATTAGAGCAGTAAGTCTTTTTAGACATTTTGTCAGTGGTTTCATAATTTCAGGTTCTTTAAAAATAACTATTTATATAAAATTAAAAAAAATTCTTTAATGATAAACAATAATCAAAATCCACAAAAGCTTCAAAAATTTTCGTTTTTAAAAAATTATCAAATTTATTTTTATATTTATAAAAAATGTACATTTAAATACAATATATTAAGTATAAAAAACCAATGAGGGGGGACTGTTAGCCACATGACTACTTTCCCTCAATTTGAATTTATTTGGAAAATATACTTTTCAAAATAAGAAAATAAAATATGTTAGAACATAAGTACTTACTAACCTTATATAGCTTGAATATAGTTCTAAATGAAATTAGTATTAACTATTTGGTTTTGCATGCTTATCTATTTCCTAATAACCTATGTTTGTACATCTTTTTAATGTTTTTAAATTTGTAAATTTAAAGGATTAAAAACATACTAATAGAAGAAAAGCAACATGTCATAACCAAATGTCAACAATATTACGAAGAAATAAGACTTTTAGCAGTAACTGAAAATAGCCCACTAACAAGGGCCAGAAATAAAAAATTAAGATTGTGTTTGTCCAAATGTCAAGATTTAAAAATTTTTATAGAAGATCTGGAAAGTGGTCCTGAGGTAAGTACGGCCCTGTATGCCGACTACATTTATGCTCGGTTCGCTTGGCACGGGCCGTTTTGTCGGCTATTCGACGCACCTGTTTTTTTGCGCGAGAGGCGTCCAGCCGACACATAATTGACTTGCGGTCATTTTTTTTCTATAAAAACTATAAAGTTATCTAGATAAGATAACGGACAATTGAGTAATATTTCATCTAGATAAGATATTGAATTATTCATTTAACATTTATCTAGTTAAAAGATAAAAGATAAATACAATTTTATCTAGATGAAAAATAGATAAATTATATTTTAACTTTCATAAAATATGTTATACGAAAGTGTATGAGTGAACATTTTATATAAATACTTATATACTTTTATGATATATACTTAGCAGAGAATTAAATATTAAAATTTGATAACTGCTACAAATGAATTACTTTTAAAACCGCAAACAAATATTACACTTAACATATTTTCCAAAGTTTATATAATAGTATATCTATCTAACACAAATAATAAAAATAATTTGACAGTTAACAGTAATTTTTGATCCGTCAACCGACAGTATTTTGTAATATTTGCCATCCAGTAGATAATTTTGAGTTTTATCGATCGCATTTGTAGACTCTGCTGGTTGTGACCCCGCAGGATTGTTAATTTGGTATTGATCACCCTCGTGACATCTTGTGATTTTTTTTGGTTTATTTAAAATGTTTGAAAGCGTACGAAAAGCTTTAGTTACTGACAATTTTATACCCAACTTGTCTGCGATATTTTCTACTATTTCAATACTGTATTCAGAATAAGAGCGGTCCGGGTTGCACATTTTATGTACCATGATCCTATACACTTGCAGTAAAATATAAAAAAAAAAACAATTTGATTTGTACAATTATAATAGAGTAATTAAAATAGTATATTATTACACATTAAGTTTACACTAATTATTTAATTTTTTATATATTTCAGACTGCAGAGGACGCTTTGCCGTCTACGGCAGAAATGGAATTAGAGCGGTAAGTTTTTTTAGACATTTTGTCAGCGGTTTCATAATTCATAATAAATTCATTATTGACAAACAATGTTCAAAACCTATGAAAGATTTTTCATTGAATTTCATTTGGTGGGTTACTGAACATAAATATAGTTGGACAACTAAATTTGATATAATCATCTACAAAAGTACCGTCACGTCGTAATTAATCTATAATATTCGATGGGGTGACAGGGGTGCAATTTGACTTAAAAATTAATTAATGATAAACAATGTTCAAAATCCACAAAAGCTTCAAAAATTTTCGTTTTTTAAAAATTATCAAATTTATTTTTATATTTACAAAAAATGTACATTTAAATACATTCTATTAAATATACAGAACCAATGAGGGGGAACTGTTAGTCACATGACTACTTCCCCTCAATTTGAATACATTTGGCAAATATACTTTTCAATATAAAAAAATAAAATGTGTTTGAACATATACTCTAATCAGAATAAGAACAGGCTTCGGCGGCACGAACACTGCCGCCCGACGAAAACTGGTCGGCCGCCGAAGCCTGTTCTTATTCTGAATATAGTATAGCATCATTTTAATGTTATAAAATTTGTAAATTTCAAGGTTACATGAAGAAATTAAAGATAAAAAGAGAAATTTACAAAGGACAATTGAAGCGGACAGACAACAATTATATGGCAACCATGGCGTGAACAAAAAAAGGATAAATAGGAGTATTTCAAGAAACCTCGTTATCAGATCATTTTTAGTTCATCTTAAAGATCGTATCCAGGTGAGTACGGCCCTGTATGCCGGCTATATTTGATAAGATATGGTTTACTAGTAGAGCAGAGCCAAACAACAACTCGTTCAAACGGTCCAACAATAATTCAACTATTACATTTAGTATTATGTATAACAAATTAGAGGTGTACGTTGCTGGGCATATTCAAAATATAAAAAAATGTATTACCTACATGTGAATACCGTACAGTTTTAGAGTGACATCATTAAAATAAATTAATATTGTTTTTTTCCCACTAAAGTTTCATTACAAATTTGACGAAGTTCCACTTTTGAAATTAAATGCAACCGTTTGTGTTTCATTAATTCTAGTAACAAGTGATTTCGTTCATTCGTGTTAACGCTTACCCAACCAATGATAAAATCAAATATCTAAAATATACATTTTGTATTTAAGTATACAACCTTCATTAAAATAATTAAGTATTTTTACTTGTAAATAGAATAATGTACCTTTTCTTCAGAGTCAACTACTAAATCGTCACACTTCCCTATGAACTCGACAACGTCATTAAACTGCATTTCATATAGTTTTCCTAATGCAATATTCGAGTTCACAATTGTTCACTATAGAAATGCCTTTGTATTATTTAAAAAACTGAAGGGGCTGGGGGGAAAACAGATCAATGTCAATTTTTTTTTTTTTTTGAAAATAAGATTTTGGTATCAAATTATTTGTATTGACGTATTGTATTTTTCATGCGCTCGAATAAAGGAAAAAAACAGATTAATCGAGAGTAACGACCGCCGGAAATTTAGACATACAAGCAAAATGTATTACGTTTTGAAGTTAAAAACATGATTTTCTCAGAATAAACAATAATTGACATTGATCTTTTTTCCCCGCAGCCATTTAACTGTTTCAGCTCTAGATCAAACCTGATAACTCATGTACATTTTTTAAAAAAATTACCACCATATAAACTATAAATATTTTTGTCTGACAGAAGCTTGGAAGTCTGCATAAAACCAACACAATTATTATGATTTATATTTGTATATTATTATTTACAGTTGTCTATCCCCTTCTTAACATTTGTGTCTCAGATCTTAGTTCTTACACCCTAGAGTTCCTGGAAACTATGTATAATAAATATGAGCCTGATTTAAAAAAAAATTAATTTTCAGAAACGAAGTATCAGAGAGCCACGGCCAGGACTATTCGAGTGTTAGGCCCATTTACATAAGTAAGTATATCATTTTTTTTTTTCATATTTTAAAAATATTAAAACCAATTTTATTTTGATAAGTTTTTGAATAAGGATTTCATTCCAACAATAATAATACTTTTACAAATAAATCTGTCAATAAATTGACATGGTGTACATTTTTTAAAAAAACAATTTATTCTTAGTTATTGCCTAAATAAAACTCCTTGAAATCAGCCCACTTAAGAGGATTCTTAATATTTCTTAGTTTAACAGAATATTTAATATTAATTTCTAACTCTTTCGGCTAACTCGTCTTTACATATTTGTATACTGTAAATAATTCTTCGTCAATCTTTAATGTCTCTATTATTTTCTCTAATTTTATGTCGAACTAAATCTATTTACAGCATATTGGACATCAACATCAACCATCATCATGAACGACACATTACCAGACTAGGCCCGCAACAGTAGTGATCCTGGTGAATAACACCAACCACAATTATTATGTCAATTATTATTAAAGTATCAATATTTGTAACTTGTGTTTTAAGTATAATATTTTATTCTTTTATATCAACTCCTTTACATATATATTTTTCTTGAAACTTTGATATAAAACTTTCAAGATATCCTAAGGAGTCGATACTATCAGAAACTTGGTCGTATAAAATACTGTTGTCAGAATATATTAGTTCAATAGGAATTATTTTTCCTAAATAACTGCATTGTACATTGATGAAAGCTTAGGTTTTAATATCTAAGTAGAAAGATTCGCCCCACGTTTTTCTAGTTCACTTGTCCTATTTGGTTATCAAGACCACCGGAGGGTTATTTTATACTTTTTAAGGCGCATAAAAACGTTATTTTTAGATTATTATACGTTTTTCCAATACTTTGGATAAAGTATAAGTCAGGGATATCATGACATGTTATGTAACATTTATTTCTTATCACGCGTTATCATTTCTTAAAAAAAAACTACCCCCAACTCGGTTTTTGATTGTTTTGGTTAAATAGCCATTCGTTAGCCGCTGTCAATATAGGTCCGTCAACCTACCTGTCATGACGGTGTGTTAGAAAAGTCGGTAATCAATAAATATGAATCGTTGGTCAACCAAAATATCACAAAACATTTTATTGTGTTTGGTTATCTGTGTACTCATCTATCGGACAATGCGATCATAAATAAGTATTTTATTGGCTCCCGGTCTTTGGAAAACCAAAGAAATATAACAATATTTAAGAGAAAATGTAATATCTTTACAAAGTCATAGCTAACGACTAGATGGATAAAAACTAATAATTCAAACGATAACATATTTTTTAATTTTTCGCCTACAAATTTATGGAATTAAAAACATATGTTGCCATTTTAAAACGTGAACTTAGACCCTTTTAATCGTATAAAGGACGAAAATACAAATGTTCAAAGCATTGAAAAATGTAGTATAACTTATGCATAAGAGAATAGGAAAACATGTTTTTTCAAAATATTCATATTTTCCGAGAAAATCAGCGTTTTACGTTAGTTGGATCGCCCTGTATAGTTAACTAAATAAATATATAGTTTTAAAGGTCGATAAAGCTCTAGAAAATGCCAAAAAAAAAAAAAAGATAAAAATTTAAATATTGTTCAATATTGTAGTAAAAAATGTTTACAAAAATAAAAAATTACAATTATTTTGAGAGTGAACCAATGCTGGGCTCACCCGATAAAATAATAAATACATTTTCCTACAATATATCTATAGTTATAAGGAATTGGTGTAAAAAAATATTTTATAAAATAAAACACAATTTTTTTCATAAAATGTGTGCGTTATTTTCTTTTTATGCGCAATTTTAGAATTTTCGAGTTGGAAATTAGTCTTAAAAGATAAGTCTAACATATACGAATACGGCACTCAAAAGAGAAAAAGTAGCACATGTGTTATTTAAAAAACATTATATACTTATTTATATGCTGGCAAATACTCTTAATATAGGTACATATGTATTAAAACGGCTTGTTTATATAGTAACTGTTATTATTGATGTTAATATTACATTTGTTTCACCGCACCCTTTCAGTGTAAAACAACATATTTCTCCAAACTGTTTTTGCTAATTTTTCCTGTTTCAAAGAATTTCTTACAGCTAATACAATATGTTTAAACTGTATTTTACTGTTTTTGTGTTGATGGTCGTTGTGTTGATTGGAACAACGTGCCAGTCAGGACTAGATAAAGTCATTTGGAATTTGACGATGGACAGCCGCCATTTGCACTGCAGTGCACATAAGATTTCCTACCCGGGTTTTAGCATGGTGTTGCCCGAAGTCAAAAACCTTGACAGAACTTCACTTATTGAATTTGGAAAACCAAATTTGCCGATCCTGCAGGTCGACACACAGGTAATAAACTTCTCATAGAAATTTAAATATTTTGTGCTTAAAAGTTTCTCCGAAATCTATTAAAACATAAAATACCTCTCTCAAAAAGTTATATAAGGAAGAACAAGTCAGTTGGAATTTGACGATGGACAGCCGCCATTTACACTGCAGTGTACATATGATTTCCTACCCGGGTTTTGGCATGGTGTTGCCCGAAGTCAAAAACCTTGACAGAACTTCACTTATTGAATTTGGAAAACCAAATTTGCCGATCCTGCAGGTAGACACACGGGTAATAAACTTCTCATAGAAATTTAATTATTTTGTGCTTAAAAGTTTCTCCGAAATCTATTAAAACATAAAATACCTCTCTCAAAAAGTTATATAAGGAAGAACAAGTCATTTGGAATTTGACGATGGACAGCCGCCATTTACACTGCAGTGCACTTATGATTTCCTACCCGGGTTTTGGCATGGTGTTGCCCGAAGTCAAAAACCTTGACAGAACTTCACTTATTGAATTTGGAAAACCAAATTTGCCGATCCTGCAGGTAGACACACGGGTAATAAACTTCTCATAGAAATTTAAATATTTTGTGCTTAAAAGTTTCTCCGAAATCTATTAAAACATAAAATACCTCTCTCAAAAAGTTATATAAGGAAGAACAAGTCATTTGGAATTTGACGATGGACAGCCGCCATTTACACTGCAGTGCACTTATGATTTCCTACCCGGGTTTTGGCATGGTGTTGCCCGAAGTCAAAAACCTTGACAGAACTTCACTTATTGAATTTGGAAAACCAAATTTGCCGATCCTGCAGGTCGACACACGGGTAATAAACTTCTCATAGAAATTTAAATATTTTGTGCTTAAAAGTTTCTCCGAAATCTATTAAAATATAAAATACCTCTCTCAAAAAGTTATATAAGGAAGAACAAGTCATTTGGAATTTGACGATGGACAGCCGCCATTTACACTGCAGTGCACTTATGATTTCCTACCCGGGTTTTGGCATGGTGTTGCCCGAAGTCAAAAACCTTGACAGAACTTCACTTATTGAATTTGGAAAACCAAATTTGCCGATCCTGCAGGTCGACACACGGGTAATAAACTTCTCATAGAAATTTAAATATTTTGTGCTTAAAAGTTTCTCCGAAATCTATTAAAATATAAAATACCTCTCTCAAAAAGTTATATAAGGAAGAACAAGTCATTTGGAATTTGACGATGGACAGCCGCCATTTACACTGCAGTGCACATATGATTTCCTACCCGGGTTTTGGCATGGTGTTGCCCGAAGTCAAAAACCTTGACAGAACTTCACTTATTGAATTTGGAAAACCAAATTTGCCGATCCTGCAGGTCGACACACAGGTAATAAACTTCTCATAGAAATTTACATATTATTTTGTTTTTAACAGTTATATACCTACCCCACCGACCAGAACTTGTAAGTTTAAAATTAATTGTTGAATTTTACTCTATCGCTGTATTCTTTAAATCTATTTAACAGGTTGTTGGAACGACCTTTCTGACTGGCATCCGAGAAATGGGCAAAGGCCTATTCGCAAAGGTGTGTTACGGAGTTGTGGTCAGTGCAGTAGCTATTGTGCTGATTTTTGCTAGTATTGTCATACTGGTACTCTTACTCACGGCTATTGCACCTTTGATACTTATATTGACTTCTTATGCACTGTTCCTGAAACTACTGACCATCATGGTATTTCTGCCGCTGTTTCTAGTATGGATAATCGTCAGTGTCATTGTAATTTATATCGTTATTCATTTGAAACGTTCACATATCATATAATGTTATCATACATTAACAATTTTCACATAACTTATATTATTTTTGTACAAAATAATTGTATATACTCCAAGTAGCTGTACACCACAGCCATGGTGCGTAACCCGTCTTATACACATATACAACACTTATACAATCATAAAATGATTTTGTATTTCACAAGTTTACTAGTTTGTTTTTTTATGCAAATATATTTTGTAGAAATATCGCATGTTATCGGATCTTTTTTATTAATACCGTTATACAACAGAACATATGTAGTGAAGCTATTTTTAGATACCGTCGACAAATACTTTTAACTCAATACTTTTACTGACATTTGAAAAAAACGCTTTTACATTTGTCCCGCTTAACCCTACCTATACCACGTGGTGGCGGTTAGGTTAGTAGTAAAGATTTGAATAGAAAACAACTCTATGCAAACGAAACTCGATTTGTTACAACAACTTTTTAAATCGTTGTTTACCCAAAGTACTTGCTTTTGCAGTGTGGGTCACAATATTCTTTCAGCTGTGCGGTAGTACGCGACGGCCCATGATCTTAAGATTGTCCTAAGATACGTCATAGTAATATTATTATAAGGAAATATTGTTTAGAGGATTATACGCTATCATCGCCGACACGACGACGTCGTGGTGTTTTTTTATGTGCTGATCGATTTTTTAAAAACAAATCGTTGTATACGTTAACACGTCACCGGTCTTGTGCAAGTACTTATATACTTGGAACTATATACAGAGGTCTACATATAAGTCTGCGCGGTGTCTGGCTGACAAAATATATTATGTGTTATTGGATCACGTGTGCCGCGGTGTGCTCACCCGCCGTCAATCGTCGCTCAAGTCAATTATTTTTAAGACGGTATACTTACAAGTCAATCCGTCAAACCGGAGGTCTCCGGTTTCGGTAAACGTTACTATATTGCCAACACGTGTTGTGATTCACAACCGCCTTGGGTAAACCGAAAAGTAGTGAGACCGGTGCCCTTTAGTCGTTTTAGTCGGTGCTGTAGTTTATTGAGGTACTGGTGTTTATTTTTTTTAATTTAACTCAATTATTCCAAAATTAGTTGGCGACAGAAAAATTTTTTTTCATTTTTTCCCCTCAAAATGTCTACATAATAAGCAGTGTGACCGGTCGGAGTCCTATTTTGGTTTTGGCGCCCAATTTCAAAACACAAACGCAATAATCATAATAATTATCACTGTAGTGCACCGGTCGGATGACCGCGTACAAAACACCGTAAACGACCAACGTTTGTAACGGAAAACTAGGAGTAGGTTTTAATAAGTTGAACACTTTTTAGTTAATTGTAATATATAAAACCATCAAGCTTAGCGGGCCTTTTAAGGCCCAATGCTGCCATCAAGATGGTTTCTTGACGAATTCGCTTCCGGGACGGGTCGTCAATCCGTCACCGGAGGAGGGGGATGGCGGTTCCTTTTTACCGGACGATTGCTCGCCCAGCAAACGGAGTGCCTGTGACCGGGTGTCAAACCGGCGACAGTAAGCGCTAACACACTGCCACCTTACCCACTCGGCCATTCCTCCTCTAATTGTAATATACCGGGTGATTGGTTAACTATGGACTACTCAATATCTTAGAAGATATTAGACTTTTTTAATTTTTTTTTTTTTGTACTATTATAGTTAATAGGTGGGACAAATTTAATGTATTTTTCAAAATTTTAACACCATCCCTTATGCGTTAAAACCATATCAACTTTAGATTTTTAAATGGTAACCCCCAATTTTATTTTTTGATGATCGTATTTATTTTTTTTAAATTTAATTTTAGGCGTAAAAACTAGCTAAATCAGACAAGTACTTTTAAAGTTATAGCTTAGTACTATAATATTATAATATTAGCTTATATGAGATGCTTTTATAAGTTTTACAGCTAAAGAAAAAAATCGTTTATCGCCGGATCTCACGTTTCACAAAATAAGATTGATTAACGATACGGTTGTAGATTAAAGTTAATAGTTGACGGTCGTCGGTCACAATGAAAACGAACTAATAATAAATCTATAACAATATTATATGGGTAATGTCTTCTTATCTGTTTTTTCTGTAGTGTTCCTAGCGGTGCGGTGTACCTGTACGTATTGAATATTAGGCATTAGCTGTTGTTAACAAACAATATTATGAGCCCTAGTAAATAGTTTTTTTTTTCAATTTCAACCATAGGTTACCGTGGTCTAATCACGGTCTTATATAGAGTATATACCGTGGTTCTACCAAAACGATTCGTTACTAGTGTAGATTAATACCAACACAGAACAAATTATTATAAAAATACGACTACTTGAAAACTAATAAAAAAGTTCATTATTCTAATTTTTCAATTATTATGGTTATTTAGCGTCTTGGTTTTTACTTTAAATATTTAGCGTCTTGGTCTTAATAAGTGTTACTTGTACTGGTGTCTTAACTAGTCAAATTATTAATTCTGTTAGTGAAAATATTTTTAAAAAAACTTTAATAAATAACATTCAATTTTTTGTTTTTTTAGTATAATGTTGTATTACATACAGTTAATAGATAATATGTACAGAAATAAACAAAAACTAAACTTAATATGTACAGAAACTATTTTAGCATTTGTCTGAACTGGTTATGATAGGTACTTAAGATGTCAAACAACATCTTTATAAGGCATCTAGTGTGATTCTTAAAATGTTTAGATAACAAAGGATTCCATAAGAAATACGTTCATCCAATACTTGTGCACTAAAATAAATTTTCATTTTTATAATTTAAAGTTGTAACGCGTCAATTTTAACTATTTCTAGTTCAGTATTTTTAATTATTAAAAGCTGTATTTATTTATTAACTCTTTATTATATTACACTACTATATTATACTGTATATATTTCATAGTATTGACTATTCTTACTTATTTTAATGTGTTCATAATATGAAGAGTAAAAGTATGTTTTTTATTTAATAAATGATTGTTTTTTTCGTTGTACGAGGTATAAACAAAAATTTAGAGTGACAATGAAAAAGTACAATTTTTTTTGTTTTTGTATGGCTTTTTTAACAGTCATAAGTTTAAAATTCAATAATAATATTACTAACAAACATTTAAATACTATATTATGTTATGTTTATTATGATAATAGTAAAATAAAAAAACAAGTAACAAGATAAATAATACGCTTATAAGATACGAATAAACATTTTTATTTGCTAAATCATATTGAAAAACTAAGACTAAATAAAATTAACATATCTATAATTAACTTGTAAATAATAGAGGTACAACATATTGCTGTATCTAGTGATGTATTTATAGGAAGTTACCTTGGACAGTAAAGTTTGTTTGATAATTTCCCACTAGAAGAAATCCATCTCCATTTACATATTTAAGTTAAAAAATATTTATAAGTATATTCATTCAATTTACTTTTTTACACTTAATCCAATAGTTAACATTTTTTTTTTTCTATTTTGTGTTTTATAATTTTATTTACTTTATTACTTATAAAAACTTAATCGTAAACCACTAGAAAGTTGTCAATAAATTCTGTAATAGCTAATGCCAAAACTATGCCATCATGAAAATAATTTCAAGATTTGGATTAAGACAATAACATATTTTAGAAATATTAACATTCTCAGCAGCATTTTAGATTAAATTAATATTAAATAAAGAATTCATCATTAATAATTAATAAATAATGTATAATAATTATAGATATGTTAAGTATATGTGTGTTTAAAAACTTTATGTCACTTTTAAAATGATAAAGTACTTTTAAATTATTTTATTAAATTACATTTTTAACCGAATAACTAAATATATATAGTTGTCTAATATTTGATTTGAACTTGTGAATCCATCTTATTCTTCTTACTGACTTAATGGAAAACCGTTATCTGCAATAGTGTGCCAAAGTAACTAAAAAAATAATAATAATAATAAATTGTTAGAGATGAATTCATAGAAATTAACTAAATTATTGCAAACTGATGATCTTATATATTTTACCTTAAAATAAAACACCTATAAATTTACTGAAAATTGAATACCACAACATTTGACAATGTATTGATGGAATAAGATTAGACTGATTGACTACAATAATATAATACACCAAATTTGACGTTGGTAGTAGTGTAGTTGTAGACAATAACAAATATCAATTTAAGTTGAGATAGTCCATATTAATATTGAACATACTGAAACATATAATTAAAAAAATTAAATAAGTTCCTTAGATACTTAAATAATTATATGGTTAAGCAACAAATATCAGTATACACATATATTTTTTATAATTATACAAGTATGATAATTTTTAAGTTAAACGTTAATTTTTAAGTAACGCATTTTAATTAAACATATTAAGTATGATAAACATAAGTAATCCAAAAAAACTTATTATGTAAAAACATTTTATATGTTCATGAATAATGAAAAACGATTAATTATATTTTTCTAATAAAAAAATGTACTTATACAATACACCTATATTAATACATACATTATCTTACCTATTGTTGATTCAGTAAATGATGATTGAAGATTCAATTTTTTCATAAAAAATTTTATATTTTTTCTTTGAATTCAGATACCAATATATTAAAACACAAAACTACACATTTATAAGTTTCTCAGAACAAAGACATAATACTGTAAGAATAAAAGTTTCAATTAAAATATCATCAAGCATAATTCAAATTACTCTATTTATTTTAAATAACATATTATTATTATAAGTACCTTTAATTTTGATATTTGATGTGCATACATTTTATAAGTAAGGTTATAGGTTTTATAGACTTGTCACTTGAGCAAAACTCCATCTTGGTATTCACATTGATTATGGATATTTAATATCAATGTTATTATTTAAAACACAATAAATGTTGACAAGTTCATAGATCTAGTAAGTTATGATACTATATTATTATAATATACTATGAAATTAAGACGTACAAATCGCATGAATGAACAAAATGTGTCAAATTAACCAAAACATATAATTGCTAAATGCTGGAAAAATATACACAAGGTATTGATAACAAATTAAACATACCTACTATTTTATAAAATAAATGTAAAAGTGTGTAGTGGTGGTATATTTGTCAGTCGATATAGCGGTTATCATTATTATTTACTATCGGTGAATTATTTACCTAAAGTAAATAGTGTTTGGTACGGTTATGATTTTTAAACGCTACTATAGCTATTGTCAAAGTTAATTGTCAATAAATAATAACAGAGAGCAGTCAAGTGTCACCTTAATATGTTAGCGTCTCCAAGATATTTAATTTATTTTTTACACTCCCTTTAATTTTAAAACTGTGTAGCTCGTTAACTACTCAATCGATTTACCTAGTTTTTACGCCTAAAATTAAATTTAAAAAAAATAAACACGATCATCAAAAAAAAATTGGGGGTTACCATTTAAAAATCCAAAGTTGATATGGTTTTAACGCATAAAATTTGTCCCGCCTAATAACTATAATAGTACAAAAAAAAAAAATGAAAAAAGTCTAATATCTTCTTTGTTTACTACTGTACCGATTGCACCATTTTTTTTGGCCCAGTCTATTAGATAATATTATAACTACGTATCACTAACTGCTTATATATTAGTATAAGGGTGATTTGGCAAATAGTGTCATTTTCATTATTGAAATTTTGTAAAAAAAATTGTTATTTTTTTAAGTTGTTTTTAGTTATCCTCTGCTTAATTACTCAAAGGTCAGATTCTAAAACGTTTAGTTTTTCATTCACCCGATAATTCAATAAGCCCAATTTCGAGGATATGAGGTCCAGGGGTGTGTTTATTTACTTGGAAACTTTAACTATCTTATTTCACTTTTTTCATTCTCAAAACATTCATTGTTCCAATTCAGCCATAATATTCCAAATTTCGTTTTTTTTCGAGTCAATTTTATAGTTTTGTTTTTTAGATTAGGTTGGTGGGACTCTATCAAACATCAAACAATTTTTATTTTATTATAACTGTAGACGGCTAAGTAATCGTACAATTTTAATTATTTTTCGAGAAAATTGATGTCTTCCGAAAATACATACAACCTATCACCATAAACACATATACCTAATGTCTATATTGTAATTTATATTGATATTTAATAATATTACCATCTAAAATTCGCATCGAAGAATTTTTTGAGTGGTATTCCCAATTCCAAGCATCTTTTCTTAGGGATAGGTAGCTTTCCCAGTTTTTTAATTGTTATAAGCTGCATGAAAAGCGCTCCATAAATCGGTTGATTTAACAAAGACGGCCACTAGCTCTTAGCAAGGCGTCCACTTTTAATCCAGTGTCCTACAAACAACAAACCAAATTAAAATATTGCATTGTGGAGTGCATATTTACATGTACCATAGATTAAATATACTATATGTATATTTATTATATGCATGTACACACCAAAAGTAAAACGATTATATTATAGATAGTATTATTTAATAACAGACCAACATAAGTGTGTACTTAAATAACTTCTATGAGCCCAGAAACGTTGAGTATCCAATTTATTTCGCATTATAATGTATAACCTTTAATCATTTTCTAAGTTAGTTAGTTATTAATATAATTTATAACATTAAACCATACTTTATAATGATTTTTTTGTCTGTAACCACTGTAACTTATTTTTATGTTATTCTTTAATTGTTTAGTGTTGATAGTGCGGTATAATCTAAAAAGAGACGGAATATTAGTGACAAGAACTAAAATTTAGATTACTTAAAAGCACGTTAAATGTATTCTAATATTATTGATAAACAAACATTCATAAACTTTGGATATGCTTTCTGCATATCACGTCACGAATAAAACTTTTGTCTGTAGAGGGCTTTAAATTAAAAAAATGTATTTTTAACTAGTAACTTTTTCTATGAAATATTTGTTGTAAAAGTTTTTCTAGGGTATTTTTAGAGCGTAACAGTTATAATATATTGTCTTGTAAAAAGATACTTCTAAAAAGTATTTTAACCCATTGGTACATTCTAAATAAAAGATGAATAAAAACGTATTTAAAATAAGACAGAGTTTCCTGAGGTACACTTAGGTAGTTTTTTAAGGTTTAAATGTTAACTTTTAGATATTGTACACAGTTTATTTTAAAAACCGATCAATTTTTATGATATGGTTTTTAGGTAACATTTTTTTCTGGAACCCTATTTACCTACCGCAGAAAACAGTAAAAGGGATTTTCATTCCCTTAAATTAGTAACTCTCCTAGAATAGATTTTAAATAAACCGAAGAGACCATGAAAAATACAATTTAATTAAATAGACTTTTCTTTTGGAACCAAGGCGCAACAAACAATTTTGAGTAAATTAATTTTGGAGTAGTTACTCTCCTCCTTTTTTACTCTGCCTTTTCTAATTTTTTTTTTTAATATATTTAGGACAATATATTCAAAAGTATTGGAATGTATGAACAAATATTTTATTACAAGTATATAAACAAATTATAATTTCCACTTAATCCACATCTTGTTAGGTTGATATATTATAACCTTAATCATAAAGAATATTGAATTCTTTGAAATACTTGTAATTTCTTAATTATTCCAGATTATGAATTGACAGCAAATACTCCATTTGATAACTACAATAGTTGAAATGAGCAGCTATAAGATTGGTTGCTATAAATAAATACTTCCTGGGGGAAGAAAAAAAAAGTTAAAATTTTACAATAACCAATTATTATGTATATACTCACCAAACACGACTATTCTAATTAAAAAAAGATGACTTGTAGCCACTCAGCGCATGTCACAAAAATTGGTCGCTGTAAATTATGTTCATTAAAAAAATACAAAAATTAATAATTATTTTAATCATCGTTATTTATGGCTATACTTACCACGAACGATTATTAAATTAAAAACATAAGATATGTTGCCAGTCGGTGAAAATTGTAAGAATCGGTTGCCATTATTCAAGTTTCCTAAGGTAAGGTAAAACAATTATTATTTTAAAATGATCAGTAATTTCGTTTATACTAACTATAACCACAACTGTCTTAATCCAATAATGAGAAATGTTGTATTTCAGCAGGACCCCCAGGAATTGACGGCTGTAAATGAGGTTCCTGCAAAAACAAAAAAATAATAACGTATTATTTACAGTTATAAGGTTTTTGTCATTAAACTTGTTAAAATATGATAAATTCGAACTTTTACATTATAATTTGTAAATATCATCTTTGGACGTTTAATAGCTTCGCGTATAAACAAAATATCTATCGCTGTTTTAACTAAACGTTTTAGTAATAACTTAAAATAAAAATCTATTCAAAAAATTAGTACAGTGTAAATCTGCATATTCTAAACCAATCACAGTCCAAAAAAAGCATTGTTTGAACCAAAACTGACTGTCGTCAAATTGTCTTTAAATTTTATTCGTTCTTCTGAACCGAATGGTATATAAATATAATGGTGGTTTCACCACACTTCACTAACCTCTTATAACATGATGGATAAGAATTAAAATAACCAAATATTTAAAAGTTCAGACCAAATCTGTTGTAAGCCCTGACAATGATAGCATTGCTACTAAAATACGCGTAAACTATAAAGTTAATTATTTTTTGTAGTTTAGGGTTTTTGAAATACTTAACTTTTTTTTTTAACTATAATAACCATAGTTGCTTAGCTGTTTGTTAAATAATAACATAATATTTATTATTTTCTAAGTCACATTGATGATGTGAATACAAATAAAATGTGTATCGATTTTTTAACTAAGTGCTTAGCTTATATAATATTATCATTTTTAATTAAGTCAAAACCGGGTTTGATAAACATTCCAAGAGTTTTACGGAAACAAAATACATTGTTTTTTAAAATAAAGTCCAAAAGATTTGTTAAACAATATAATACTATGTGCGTTAAACAAAGTGAGAAATAGAACACTAGGACTTCATCTATTATTATAGTATGAGATTAACTTTGACAATTGTAGGGTATACCCTATTATGATCATTAGAGTAAAGTCTTATACACCGCTGAAGAACAAATGTTGATTCTGAAAAGGATTTATTTTTAAATAATAATTTTCAGAAGATATATATCAGAAAGGTCAAATCCTTATGGGTAATAAAATTGTTATTTGAAGTATACAAAAAAATAGGATAGTTTCAAAATATAACAGATAATTTATCTGCCACATTAATTAATTTTAACAATTTTTGTTAACATGAAAATGTGTTAGCCGGTGTCAACCACAAATATCACATTTTAGTTTCGATGCAGAGCTGAGAGACTATTTTGAATTAAATTCCACATTAAATTACATTATTTTATAAGATATTAAACGTTTTTAGGAAAATGTATCAATGCGGAATACTTTGCACACACCATCTATTAATTAAACTAATTACGTATAAACTCATAACATTTTAACCCCCCTGAATGTAAAAACTTATAGTATACTCAACGTAGAATTGACCACACCATTTTTTTTAAAGATTTATCGTAATATACCGGATAAAGAGTATATAATTATCTTATATACTCAATGCCAAATAGAAATCAAGTGGTATTTCATCGTTCAATTAAATTTAATAAAATCGGTTGGTAGGCTGTAAAAAAAAAGTAGGCATAATGCGATTTAGCTTCGTCCGCAATCAAATTTAGAAATTGCTAAAAGTTTGCCTAAGTGTACACACCTTTACACCTTTCTAAAAAAAATCGCTATCCGGGAAGGGTCGCCGCGTCAGTCTGTCGCCAGAGACGGGGAATAAGAGAAGGGTGGCCTTTTTTTATCAGACGGTTTCTCTCGCCCGGCAAACAGTGTACACTGACGCTAACCATCTTAGCGACTAGTCCTCTTAAAAACCAAAATGGGTATATTATAAAATGAATTTAACACTTTCGACTTCAATTAAGGTTCATAAATACACTCGACGGAGTAAGAATGAAAATTCAATTTGCATAATATTGAAAAATTAACAACCTTTCATAAAGTATAATTTCTTTATCGTTGGATAACAACATTTGTCAAAGTAAAAGCTTATACGGCATGAGGTTATTATAGAAAAAGGCATTATGTTATGCAAAATGTGTAATTTTGCATAACATAAACATATTTTGTGGTAAAGGTTGTTTTGTTTTTTTTATTTAATGGGGTAAAAAATTGAAAGATAATTGCCGTAGAACACTATCAGGAAATAACTTGGCGAAATAAATTACATTGTACGGAGTTCGTAATGAATAATAAAATAGAAAGTCGTTATTATCAATCCCCTTGAAAATTTTACAAAGGGTCATAACTTATAAATAAAGACGGATAACGGATTCAACGTGATATAAGCGGTGCACATGAATGACGATCGATTTGCGGGATTCTCGCAAATGGATTTTAAGAATTATTGCATGTAGATAATTTTTACTAGTTAATACTGGTTCGTACTTTATAGTACTTATAATAAAATTAGATTTATCTATAAAAAAAAAAAGTATTGTTATCTATGATTAGGATGGTGGAGAGGTCATATGTCTATATAGGAATTATTATAATTAAAAGTTATAAGATAACTTTCAAATGAACGCTTCGATGCGAATCTAAGGATAGGTAGTTTGTGCAAACCAGAACAGTCCAAACTCCAAACCAAGTATAAACCAGCATAGTAAGAAAGTATAGCACGTAAGTGAGTAGTAGTAGTAATTAGTATTAGTAGTAGTGAGTAAGTAAGGTAAGTCCAGTATTTACAGACAAAAATACAAAATATTGTTAAAAGCATTGTACCTAATGACAATTATTTACTTAAAAATACATTTTAGTAAAATGGTGGATACGAATTTTAGGTCGAACAATTTTTTTTTCTACATTTTAAAGGGAAAGGGATACACTTCTTAAATTTATCAAACAGCTACGACTTCTAATCTTTAGAGTTGCTATACGAACAAATCGGATAAGTGGCTTAGAAGACCGGTAGACACAAAAAAAATAAATAAATAAAAACACATCATTGTAAATACAACTTTTCAGCTCCGCATCAAAGAAAAAAAAATCTTCAAGAGCAGTTAAGTTTAATTATTTATAAATAAAGATAAAATATTTAAATCAAGTATACTTAACTCAATTTCTAAATCAACATTACAGAAAAAAATGTTAAACATAGTTTCTTGTATAAAAATCTACTTAACAAATTGGGGCGATACTTCTAGAACTATACTTTAAGGAGTAATGTTATACTAAATCAAACCACAGTAAATACTAACAAATAAAACAACAGTGTTTTAAATACAAATTAGTAGCGTAATTCGTGTTTTAAACTTTCCTAAATTAGTTATTTAATAAAATATTTAATTGCATATTTGAGTTTTGTAACTATTCATATACAAGGTGGTCCACAATGATTAGACAAATGAAATAACTTTTGTTCTGGTGAATATTTTTGAGATTTTCACCCATTCTTTTTTAAAAATTATTTTGAATAAAATGAATTCAATTTGAAAAAAAATTGAAAATGTAATAAAACAATTTAAAAAAGTAAAACAGGTAAGCGCAATGAAACCCGTGGTGCTTATATCGCAAATGAGTATAAATTATTTTAAAAAAAAAAATCTTAAAAATATTCACTAGAACAAAAGTTTTTTCATTTGTCAAATAATTGTGGGCCACCTGTATAAATCATTATGCAATTATTATATTACCAGAACTGCAAGGCCATAAATGGAAGGCAAACCAGTAGGGTGCGTTTCTCCGCAATAAATCAATAACGCTGGGCAACAGGTGGGATGCATTGCTGCTATGCATTACCCTCCGAAAGTTACCCACATCCCTCTCCTCCTACTGCAACTCCAAAACGTCACGCAGCTTAAGGCCCCTGGATACCGACCGTTTTTTTCAGCCGAAACACATAATTTTTTGTCCAACGCACAGGGTGAACCATTGATCCGATAAGCAATCAAAAAACAGATATGAATTTACTAATTCACTTGTCATGAAGTTTACTTGAGATTGGTCAGAGCACTTTTTTCAATTTTTAGTTTTAACCCTTTCCAAATTTGATTTTAAAATTTTATAAAATGTTCAAACGTGTTTTATGCGTAGTAGGAATAAGATATCAAAAAAGTACGCTGACCGATCTCAAGTAAACTTCATGACAAATTCAAATCTGTTTTCAGATTACTTATCGGATTACTGGTTCAGCCTGTGCGATGGACAAAAAATGTACTATTATATTAACTAAAATGGCTTTTACTCATAGACAAAATTATTTAAATTAAAAATAATACCATGAAGCTCATATAAATTAACCGGTAAATTAATCAACATGGTCGAAATTTAATAAAAACATAAAAATATTAAGTAATACGCTCATAAAACGTTGTGAATTTGTATAAAAACAAATACGTTTGTAATTTAATAATAAATTAAGTTAGATTTGGTGTGATACATTATATTAATCAACATTAAATATATAATTGTTTTTTTTTTCCAATGATTATTTCTTATGGCGTAAAACTAGGTTTTGATTTTAGTAAAGCAAAAAATAAATTTGATGCAACAAAAGATTTAAAAAAAAAAAAAAAAATAATTAATTTCCTTATTAAAACGTAGAACTTATTATAGTCTTTTACTTTGTATAAAAATAACCTATCTATAGTCTTCCATAAATATTATTGTAACCTTTAATTTTTAACTTCGATGCAAAGCGAGAAGGTATTGGTTTTACTCTGATGTGGGCTTTTTTTTCGCTGTATACACTGTAACTTTTTTAATACTTGACCAATTCCTTCGAATAGCAACTCTATAAATCACAAATTTTATCTAGTTTGTACTTTGGGGGGGGGGGGGGGGGGGTAAAAGTTGAAAAAGTTTAATTCTTTACAGACGAAATTTGAAAAAACAAAAAAAAAACGTACGAGTTTTTAAGTTAGAACTTTTACTGGCTATGATTTCGAGAAAAAGAGTCGGATCGAGTTGAGATGTATAAGAAATAATTATTTGGTATGCCCACATACGTCAGTTGTATCAAATTTAAACTATACCCATTTCCCACCTCCCTAGGGGGGTACAGGTTTTTTGTTTTTCGGGGTTTTTAGCCGTAATTTTAAGACCTTTGGGTTGAAAATTTGCCAGTAGTTGGAACTCATATGTATCCATAACATATTAAACGGAAAAATAATTCGGCACTACAGTTTTTTTTTAATAGCCGGAAAACTGTGTTTTCGCAGATTGCGTATATTTTAACAAACAGACCTAAAATCTTAAAAAAAAATGTATCAAATAATTAAAACAATTTTATGTTGACCTATGTAGAATGATACTACTAAGTTTTGTACTCAAGTACCACTTTTGACTTTTATTTTACACAAATTCAATTTTTTTTCAGGTATTATGACATTTGTAAAGTGATAATCGATAAAAGTTTAATACAAAAATATTAGAGTTTTTTTTTGCAAAAATCAAAACTAAAATAATATTGTTTATTGATAATCGGTTTTTTATTTTGTAATTTTTAAGTGAACATTTATTTGAAAACGTTTATAGCGATTAGCCTGGTCGCGTTATCAACTGTTCATCGTCTCATGTACACGGTACAGGTGGGAACGAAAAACCCCTTATCGGACCGAGCCGGCCATGGTGTATGAGAGAGAGGTCGGGGGTGATGACATTTGTACGTAGTCGGTATTCGGTAATTCGACAATCAGTTATTGATTTAACATTGATCTGGAGTGTCAATCCGCTGTCGTTCCGAGTATTATTATTTTTATTGACATATAGTAAAATAACAAGACAAACAAGTATATGTGTTATTTGGTCAACTATGTTTTTGCAAAAAAAACAGTAGATGCACTCAATTTAATACTTTCTAACTTTGCTGGTTTATACTGCGCTTGGTTTGGACTGTACTGGCTTGAAAATCTAACTACCGATTTGCATCAAAGGAGTTTTTCGGAAGTGATTTTATCACTTTCAAAATTAAAAATTCCTGTAAACCTGTGACCTCCCCGTCCCCACTATGCCCCGACCCCACTGCACTGGTTTTTTAAATATGTTTTTATTATATTAAAACATTTAATGATAACAAATAGAATTTTCAGATTAAAAGCATTAAAAAAATTGTTGCAAATATAAGTACGTTACGAAAAAAATATTATTTTTTTTATCAATTTATACTCAATTGCGCTACAAGCAACACGTTTTTTATTGCACTTAACTATTTTACTTTTTTAAATAATGTTTTTATTTTTTTTTTTAGTTCAAGATAGCCATTTTACTAAGATTAGTTTGATGAAAATGTTGACTGGTCGATAACTAGATTTTGATAATTACTTTTTAAGCTACTAAACGTTAAAGGGTACGATGGGAGGTAGAGTGCGGTAGAGTAATGCGCGCAGATAAAAATAGCTCTACGCGCTTACTCTACCCCAGAGGCGGTACATATATTCAATTTTTCCGATAAAGGCGTTGTAGTCAATGTTGGAACTTTAACAAGAGTGGATAAAATTTTCTGCCATCAGTTAGCTATCCGATATCACCCGATGGTTATACCAGACAGAAAAGAATACGACATCAGTCACGACTTCAAGTAAGACTTTTATTTTAAATACCTTAAAATTAAATGGAACAAAAACCGGCAAATTTTCTATTTTTTATTTTTGTTTTTAAAATGTCATTAAAGCATTTAAGTTTTTACTTATTAATAACTTTTCATCAAAAATCAGCATTTTAGCTCGAACAGAGAAAATAGTAAGCTACATGAAACAAAATTTAAATCCGTTTAAAAAATTAATGTTGTATAACTAGAAAAACTTAATATTTTTTCTTTTTAAAACTAGATGGTATATTTAAAATGGCTACAAAATAGATTTTTGTCATTTGTTGCATATATTTTGCTATTTAATAAACAAAGTTTTCGCTCCTCTTTACTATAGTATATACCGGGTTATTCTTTCCCTATACTAGAGTTTACTCTTAAAATATTTGCAAATTTGTGATGTTTCTTTTTGAGAATTTTTTTATTTATGTTTTAGTACAACAGTAGACAACATTTATGTTTAATAATTTTAAATTGTACCCATTATGACGCGTCGATTACATCTTATTTGCCAGCGTTAAAACATACCTACACATATTGCGTTCCATCGCTGCTTGTCGATTTAAAACCAAAATACCTATAACGAAAATGAGGGGATAACAAGATTTTGGAAACAATGTCATAGCTTTTTTTTATAAACCTAATATTTAAAGATTTAAATCACCTTTTTTTTACTTTTTCAAAATAATTTTAACTTTTTTCCTATTATTTTTTTTTAATTCGATAACATATTGTCTGCAAAATGTTGTTATCTTTTGATTTTATAATAAGAGTTTTTACACTAATTGTAATATGCACCGGGTAAAATGCATTCTAGATGAAAAAAATCATTTAAATCACGATTGAGTATGATGTAATTGTCCTAAAAAAATAATTAACTACCAAAAAATTTAAATAATTATATATTATAATAAAAATCGTGAATTAGCAACCAAATTATTTTCGATTCTTCCAACTTCAACAACTCGTCAGTAAAATTTCAAATCAATATTTTAAATTCTAATTTTAATTTTCAGAGAACTTAAGTAGTATTGTAACAACCTAAAAAAAAAATTACATCTTCCATTTTTATTTTTTTATTTTTGGCCACCGTTTTTTGATTTTAGACCACTGTGCAGTGTTTCTACGCACTAGCCGTGGTTCAAATCTCGGTATATATTATCGGTATATTATAAATAAAAAAGGAATTTGTTTTTACTATGTTAAATAAATATTCTAGAAGTATATTTGGGAATTTGAGGTAAATTTGAAAAACTGGGTCCAGGAGACCCAGAGTAGCAGCGGTGTAACACTTGTATAGAGTAGTAACGCAGGGTAAACGTGAGTCCAGTCACAAAAATAGAAAAAATATTTAAAAAACCATTTGAAAAATTACATTATTATACATTTTAAACAAACACAATCATTTTTATAAAATTAAATCTGTTGATTGTGACTGCATAGTTTTTTTTTTTAAATATTTTTGTTTATTCTGATTATGTCGCTATCTTTATCTTTTATACGTGGTATTATTAAAAGATAATATTATTATACCTTATATCATAAAACTTTTATTTTAAAAAAGGGGTAGAAATGTTTTCCTTTGTTTCTAAGTTTTAGGACTGAAGGTCTGAATATTAGACTGAAGATAGATCTAGAGCATGTACGGTTTTTTTAAAAAAAAATCTGTAGTCAAAGTTTTTTTATATTAAGGAAAACCCAAAAACAGAGAAGATCATAAACTTTGACCGTTGTAAATTTCTAGGTCACTAATGTTTATGAATCAACAGTTAACAAATATTTGAAAATATTTTCATTATATTATTATTACGATATAAGTAACCATGGAAACAAATTATTATAGACAGACGTTGTCTCATCACCGTAATTGGTCCAGAAAAAACTATACAACACTAGCACATAAAAAATATAAAACGATGTGAGATTTACTTACCGTTTACTTTTAACAGGACCGCTGATAACTGATGGTTCAAAGTTTGCTCGTTGTCGACCAAATTATAAAGTAGACATAATTTCGAAATTTACGCGGCTAACAGACTGCCTAACCGGAGTGTGCGTGCGGCTCGGTTAACATTTAATAACAGACTGTCGGGTACTGCCCTGGGAGACTGCAGCTAGTAAGGGAAGGGTCGTGGTGGTGTTAAATTTCAAAAAAGGGTTCACCCGTTCTGATTCTCGTTTTCGTGTCGTCCACATCCCTTTGGTAGTCTACGCGTGGTGTTTACACAAAACATTAAACAAAAAACACTCAAAGGGCTAATATTTAACGCAACCTCAGACGATAGGACTGGATCAAAAGACTGTCAACGTTTGAAAATAATATCAACTCAACATAATTTATAACACATTCTATTACAACTAATTACACATATTTGAATTTTTTTCTACTACCGGGTACAGCTAATAAATTAGTTTCCTATAACTGTTTTAACATTTCGGAGGCTTAGTTTTTAAATTTAATATGGAAGGTGACAATTCACGAACGCCCGTTCATTAATATGAAGTACATAGTATTACCGGTATAACATGTTGTTAAATCGTGATTTAATTAATTTCATGAAGGATATTGATATTTAATCATACATAACATAATTTAATATCGTCAAACGACCCTGGTGATAACGCTTGCATGCGATAAACAGTATCGCCGGAATTACACAAAATGGATCACCACCATCATATAGAACCTTATAGACTTCCCATGAAAAAAATACTTTTGTGTTTCACGCAAGAAGCAAGAAATAAACAAATTAGTGTTTTTTTTTTGTAAAAGTCTTTTATTTAGTTGCAGTTTATGTTACATATTATATTAAATTTGTGTTACTGATCTTAATTTGACAGTACTATATACAACTTACCATAACACATATACAGAGTGTATCCATTTGATGTAAGGCAATAATTGTCTCAGAAAATATGAATGTTTTAATAATAATGTTTTTCCTATGTTTGTATGTTAGGTTAGGTTAGTTATCTTCATCCATTATACGTAATGCGTGTATGGATCACATGTTTTTAATTCCATTAATATGTAGACAAACAATGTTAGCGTTTGAATTTTATCATTTTCGTCAATCTGTTAATTTGCTATATGCTTTGCAAATATATTACATTTCCTCTTACAATTATCATATGTTTTCGGTTTGCTAAATTCATATTTATGTTCGCATTGTTTTGTATGTGAGAACCCAATAACTAGACATAATGAAACGTTTTGTAATAATGATAGACAAGTGGACCTTATCTACATATTCAAGCACAGTGACGGTGACAAGTGTTATCGACGGGGGTCAATATTTTTATTTAATGGAAAACTATTGTACTACTGTTGTAGAAACCAAACGAATATTGAAATATTGATCTTAAATTCAAATCTTTGTAATGTCATAGTAAACGAACAGATTGATGAAAATTCAAAATTCAAACCTACATATTTTTGGAACTAAAAGCACATGTTCTCATTTGAAAAAAATGAAGTCCATACTTCTTTTATTATAAGCGATAAATGCAAAACTTTTTTTCGTATTGAAAAATATAGTAAAATACTTACCTCAAAGTTTAGGGGAAAAACATTTTCCTAGAAAATGAGTCTTACGTCGTTCTGTATTACATATTGTGGTAGGCGATTTTATTTCGTTTAAACTTTTTCATACTTCAATCAATATAGCGTAATTGCTTATTTCCCCTACTGTGCTAACATTTTACTACGATGACAGTTTATTTCAATTTCAATTGTCAACAATGGAAAAGCTATTACTGAATATCAGTGGAAATGACATATTTTCTTCTTATAAAAGTATTTCATTTTCGTATTACCTACTGTATGACTATTAGCTCTACACGGTGACTTAAAATTGTTGATACAACTTGGTTTTATCCCTATCGACCACAGCTATACTGTCAATGTATATAAATGTACTTTGAGAAGTGATTTCCGCTTGTGCACTCCAGGCGGTTTCTATATTCGGCGTTTGACAGCCATCTACGCGAATAAGAATTTTCTTTCAGTGTGAACCCGGAATGGCTATTTCAGGAGAGACCGAACTCGGATGTTAGAATACTAATATACCGTTTTTGTGGGAACTTCCTTTTTTGTACTATTATTAGGGCCTATAAGTTAAGACCGCTACGTGTTTAAAATATGTAATTGTATATATATATAGATATATTCATAACAAATAAATAACTACAAGGTTACAAGGTTACTACTCCCTTTTGAAAATTATAAAAACAATTTTAAATGTTCCAAATTTAACTTTAAACTGCTGTAAGTTCTTGGAAAGTTGTCAGGTTAAGTATATTAACTAAAAAGTTACAATTTTACTACTTTTATATAAGCAAACCAACTATGACCGAGCTGTACTCCAAAATATTGTTCGATTTTTTTTTTATGCCGAATGTGTTTTACAATTTAATAAAAAAACATTTCAATGAACTTCCAGTAGTACAGCTCAATAAATACCTTAGATAAAAAAATACAAACAGTTAAAGCCAGTTAAGAACGTTTACTCTGCGCTACGGAAGTTGTTTTAAATTTATAATTCACCATTAAATCACGTTTTTTCAACTTTTATTGAATTTTTCAAACGATATTTCTAATAGCATTTAGTATTTAGTAAACTATAGTTAGCTTTTATATGCTTATTTTGGTTTCCTCTACATGCAATTTAAAAAAAATCGTAAGTGCTTTTGGATAAATTTTTTACGATTTCACCTTTTCTTAATTTTTTTAATTAAACTTTTTTATAGTATTTATTAAAGTTATGATACAAAAAAAGATCAACATTACCTAAGGTATTCGTGGTTTCAATAATAACTAAATATATTTCTCTTAAACATTGTTTAAAGTCTAACTCTGCACCTTCTATTAATTATTAGAGCTGTTCATCAGTAGTTCTGTTTGTACAACTCTCTTAAATCGCAATATCCAAATCAAATGCATTAGATTGGTAATTAGTTTTCACTGTTAATATTATATTATAGCAAAGCTTACATCTTTCTTTTATGTGCTAAATATTTTATATAGTTGGTTAATTTGTTATGGTTTTTCGTTTTGCATACCACATGGAATCGACAGTGATGTAACACAAATTCATAGTAAATATTCTAATTTTAAACAAAGCTGTTTTGGATTTTTAAAATGAAATTTAATAATAAAAGTTATTGTATTTGTATTTATTTTTAATTAGGTATGAAATATTTATGGTCTATAATACAAAAAAAAAATTGTATAGAAAATAAAAAATTGGTATATATTTTTATAAAAGTATGAAACACTCGTCACTCGCACTGTTTTATTTTTTATAAATATATTATTTTTTATTTGATCTGACAATTTGTCGTTATTTATCCCCTTTAATACTTTTTTCCCCGTAACAAGCTTGAATCTCATTACCAATTCCGCCCTAATGTTTACATGGTAAATGCATTTTTTTACTGCTCTTTGATTATTAGGCAAAGGCGTATAATTGAACTTATACTAATTCAATATTTGATACACCCATATACAATTAAGACGCGACTGCAATCGACCGTAATGTGTATGCCTCGTTTGTGATACCCAATAAAAGCGTATAATGCTTTAATTGTATAAACGCCGTAGACCTCTAACACCTGAATAAACTTTTTAAAAAATGTCTACAGACAAACAGTCAACAGAGCAATAATTGAACGACTGACGAATCTGAAAATGCATTAAAAGATGTACAAATAATAGGATTTCGGATTCGGAGTTAAAAGGACGTTTTACAGCCTAATTATTAAAAAGTTTGATGTACCCGTAGGTAATTTTTTGTCCAGACTAAATTTATTTGTACAATCAGTTATTTTATCAGACCATCAACAACGTTCGTTAATAACTACATTAATTGTACCAAAATATATCCACGCAGATTGCGTTTTACTGTTTTTTTTTCTAAAAATCAAATGTGATAGTATCTCTTTAATATCATTTGTTTTCGGTTACATATTAGATATTTTCCCACAACGCCGACAATAGAACGATTAAACGCATTCTGCGTAGTTAAGTTTTTACGCTATAAAATTGAATGCATAATATTATCTAATGTAATCTTGTATAAACAACCAATATTAAATCATTTATATGTTGAACATAATTAAGAAAAATTTGCAAATATCAATTGAAAATCGTTATTATTAGCTATAAGTTAATTATCTATAAAGGCTTAAAATATAGTTTATTATAATACAATTAAAGTATATATTTATTTATTATGTATAAAGGTAAATACTATCTTGTGCAAATTCAATGAATAAAATTAAGCGCATGTACATATAGGTTTATACTTATTTTTAACTTTATTTTTAGATACATTAAAAAACGTTTTGACAGTTTATTAGCGGAGATTAGGGGAGGGAGCCTTGGGATTCTAAAATATTTGAAGCTTAAAATTAGTGCTACATTTATTTATTTTTCAACAAATTTCTCACTAAGAAATAAATGTAGGTATTTTGAAAAGCACTATTTTTAAGTTTGTAGTTTTCCAAAAAAGTATCATAGTTCGATTAAGACACTTCCAGCTTTCTGAACACGTTAATTAAATATAAGGTAGTTCAATATATTACTATTATTTTATTATTCATAGTATTATTCGTATAGTGTATATTGTACACGTATTCAATAAAATATCATTACACAAACAGTTTTAACTTAATCATATTTGACTAAAAATGTATAGATGAGGAGAATTTCCACAAAAACTAATTACCACCTCTCAGATAAGGGCGTCCGCAGGGGGGGGGGGCAAGTAGGGGCAGTTTAAATTAAAAAATTACATTTTTTTTTTACTGAAAGCCTGATATAATAATAATAACAAGTACCAAACAAAATATAATAATAATCATAGATAAATAATAACGTCGTACAGATATAATATACGTCCGTCTACCTGCGTTAATTCGTTTATAGTATACAGGATGATATTCCAATGGAATGAAACGCATATATATTTTAAATTAACGTTAAACGTTGTGTGTTAGTGTTAATAAAAACAGCACATCGCTGTCCGTCTACCTGCGTTAATTCGTTTATAGTATACGGGGTGACCCACAAAGATTTGACAAATGAAATAACTTTTGTTCTAGTGAATATTTTTGAGATTTTTTATTTTTAATAATTTATACTCATTTGCGCTATAAGCACCGTGGTTTTTATTGCACTTACCTGTTTTACTTTTTTTAATAGTTTTTTAAAAAATTTTATTACATATTTTTATTTTTTTTCAAGATAGCCATTTTGTTCAAAATAATTTTGAAAAAAGAATTGGTAAAAAAAATTTGTATTTTTATTCATCCGTTCAAAAGTTATATTCATTTGAAAGTGAGAATGACTGATGACGGGAGGTGGATAATAAAAGATAAGAATTTTGAGTAATATTACAGCAGGTATAATTTAGACTACAGCTGAATTATCAAAACAAATTAACAAATCATTATTAAATCATATTAACAAATTTTGACATTGGCCCTTCTTGCACCAAGCCACAGAGTTGTTAAACATAAAATTAATTTTAATTATTATATTTATTATTATTATTTAGTTATTTATAATGTTTTCCTAATGAATATTATTTTGTTTAACCTACAGAATTGGGGCATACTGTATTGCATTTTTTTATTTCACTACGATTATCCCGGTTAATTTGTCACCTGGATGCAATAGTTCAGAAGAGTGGAAAACGCTATAAAAGTAATTTTCAATTATAATTATTTTTACAAATCAACGCATACAAATATTATTAATCATAAATATTATGTTTTTTATTTAGGTATTATTAAGATCAATGAAATTACAGCAGATGAACTAAACTAGATATCAATTGAAAACTAGAAGTTACAAAATTAAACAACTTGGCAATATCAAATATGGTTTACGAAAACGATGTACGTAACAAGTATTTACAACAAATCTTTACAAAATTATTCGTTAGACATAAAGACACTTTTCTTTGGAAAATATATAACTATTTTTGCTAAACTTAACGGTTATAAATTTCAGAATAATGAACATTTTATTTATAAGAAGCATCATTTTTTTTGTAAAAAAAAAACTTAATTTTTTTTTAAATCGAAACACCTATTTTTTATTTGATTAATACGTAGAAAATAATAATCGTGTTTAGTCGCCAGTTTTACTCTAAGAATCGATGTCTTACTCAATTTTGACAAAACTGGAGATTACACGTTCAGAATGGAAACATCTCATTAATAAGGAACGGGGCTTTTAAAAATCACAGCAAAGTACGAAAAACGAAGAAAACGGTCAACGCAACGGATTTACGTCGGTCACGGAAACGGCGTTTCGGAATTTTAATCACTTTAGCCCACTGATTTATTAGAAAAGAAACGATTGTAATGATATTATATTATTCAAATGTACAATTCTTGATTCGTTATGTTCCATAGTCCCAATGCTCAAATGACTCCTATTATGAACATTAATTTTGATATATAAATGTTTTTTTTAAAAATTTTAGACGTACTCGTGTGTAGTATGACTTACCAGGTTAGCAGACAGTGAAAATTAATTTTGCAAATCTATGGCCACTCGAATATTGTTATCAGAATTAGGATTATACCGTCGTTTTTCTTATATACCAGCCGGTATGTTTTGACCAGAAACCGGGTGTGTATACAGATTGAATGAAAAAATCAATTGAAACCGAACTCTAGAAAATATAATTATTATAGTTGTAATAACAATAAGATAAGTCAATGTTAGTGTAAATGTAAATTTTCCAGTCTAACTAGTTACATTAGTGTTTGAGATATTCTTCTAGCCCTTTAACATAAACAATTTTTTTTCGACGATTCGTAGTAAATTACAATTACAAGTATAAATTTAAGCTCTACCCACAACTGTTTGTAAAATTTTAAAAATGATACACTATTTTGTACTTCATATTTAAATGAATTCAACTTATAACTATTACATACGCTTTTTTAAATAGTAACAGAGACCTTTTTTCTATTTTTTATTTTATACTTAATAAATATTTAATTAATCGTTATTCATGGTGAAAAATTTAAACCACTCAGCCTTTTTCCCACTCATAAGCGCCACACAAGAAAACAATTAAATTCACACAGGGACTCTTGGGAAATCTCGTTGTTCTGATGGCTTCTAACAATAAATGTTGAACGGTTTATGGTAACAGATAATAAAATACTTGATTAGACTTACCTTGGCAATTAATAGACTAATTCCATTGGTTTCAACTGGTACCATATTTGGGTGACCAAATTGACCATTTAAGGTGACCGTAATATATGGTAGCCAACATAAAGCATAGACAATTAAAAATGTGTAATTATTCCGTCTTATATTTCGGAAAAATTACACATTTTTCTAGAGTTCCGTTTCAATTGATTTTTTTATTCAATCTGTATACACACCCGGTTTCTGGTCAAAACATACCGGCTGGTATATAAGAAAAACGACGGTATAATCCTAACTCTGATAACAATATTCGAGTGGCCATAGATTTGCAAAATTAATTTTCACTGTCTGCTAACCTGGTAAGTCATACTACACACGAGTACGTCTAAAATTTTTAAAAAAAACATTTATATATCAAAATTAATGTTCATAATAGGAGTCATTTGAGCATTGGGACTATGGAACATAACGAATCAAGAATTGTACATTTGAATAATATAATATCATTACAATCGTTTCTTTTCTAATAAATCAGTCGGCTAAAGTGATTAAAATTCCGAAACGTCGTTTCCGTGACCGACGTAAATCCGTTGCGTTGACCGTTTTCTTCGTTTTTCGTACTTTGCTGTGATTTTTAAAAGCCCCGTTCCTTATTAATGAGATGTTTCCATTCTGAACGTGTAATCTCCAGTTTTGACAAAATTGAGTAAGACATCGATTCTTAGAGTAAAACTGGCGACAAATCGATTGAGATAATTGGTTTTTGCCTAAACGTACTATTTCGTAGCTTAAAACATTACTTTTTTTTCAAAACGTTATAATATAATAATAAAATGCTTCGCTCTAAAAGAGCAAAAGCAATAATTATATGTTTATTCCATTCCAGTTTATATAAATTAACTCAAAGTATGTATTTTTATTTACCTATTTGTTTTTATATTTTTTAGTTTTAACTGTAAATATATTTAATATAAAGCTATTAATTACACAAAGCATATTATAATATAAAGTGCAAGTTAGCCATCAGCAAGATATTAAAATGTACATTTTTTTGTATCATATTACAGATTATGAGTTATGATTTTATAATATAATTTTCTCTATCGCGGAAAATCCTGAGTCCAATTATTATAGGTAGCTTTATAATTTAATTTAACTGTAAATATTTAATTTAATTTAATTTTAAACATGTTTAACCCCAAAGCACATGCATCCTTAACTTAAGAATACATTGTATATGGTTATGGTTTTTGGCAACTTTTTTCCATGGCCATTAGGATAAATTAATTGCATTTTTTGTATTATAATATGAAACTAATAAAACTATTTTTTCTTAAAAAAAAACTTGTTAAATGCACCATCACATTATTTGTGCCACACTAATAATAAAACGTAGAAATAAGCCAACTTTGAAATGTAATTTTTTTTTTTTAATATATACCATACAACACCTATTTACTAACAAGTAATTACCTAATAATTGTTCGGCTCTTTTTTTATATTTTTTGTGTGTGTCACTCCGCCTATTTTATATCCGAATTAACACGGACCCAGGTAACAAGTGTAAAACCTTTATATACATACTGCTTTTTATTCATGTTAATATTTTAATCGATAACTTAGTTCTTACTCGTCGTTAAATTTGTATAATAAATAGCATTGTACGTTGCAATTTGAGAGTTTAGTTACTTGATTTTAAGGTACGACAACCCTTTTGATTTTCAGGTGATTATAAAAATACATAAATAGTCTCTAGGAATTATAGGGTTGATACAGAGTAACTTCCTACCACGTCTGGATTCCTTAATTAAGCCTTAAAGGCGGACAGTCGTGTGTGATTCATTCACTGCACTGCACCGTAACAGTACACTACTGATATTTGATATTTTAGCTGACTGATTTCTAGATATTCTTTATGTTTTAAATCATTGCTTACTAAATCCGTAAAGTAAACAACGCCAAACACTTAATTCTGAACCGTCTAACCTTTAGATACTTCTTTTAAACATAAAAACAAATATACTCTACTTTTATTCAAGTAGCAGCGCCGGACATTCTTTTTTTAGTCGGTAGATCGTTTGTGATCTGAACTTATTGACACTAATCAGTTCTTAACTGCTTTTCTAATAAATAGTAAAAAGTAAAAAATAATTGTATTACAAGAACAATTTACCAATCAATTGTAGCACATTTAATTTAAAATGTCAATTACTTTGAAAACAACCGAAAACTAACTACAATTTTAAATAATGTTAAACATCTTTAATTTTTGACATAAGAGAAAAGCGTGGGCCCTATTTAACAAAGTTCCTCATAAATTTATCAGATAATATTTTATATTGTACGTTTTTTTGTAATTTAAATTTGGTTTAATATTAGTGTGTGACACATACATTTCATAATACTTAACTCAATGAATTTGGACTTTGTAAATTAACAAAAACCATAAAATACTACATTTTAGTTTTTATTTAAAAATGATTAGTTGTATGGTTCAGGGTAAATTTGCTGGTAAATTAATGAAAAATTTTAATGTTTATTTGTGTCTCGGGGTCGAATCTTCTTCTTTAGTATTCAATCCTGAGATTTGTTTGTAGCTTTTGCTATTTCTTGGGATGATTTATACGGTGGTTTCCCCTTGCCTTCCGTATCGCAGTGCAAACCATCATGGGGTCGAATCATGCCTTTGTAATATGACTATAGACGTCGTCCTCGCATCAGATTGTAATTCCAGCAATTGTGGGTACCTAGTTCCAAATTTTTAAAGATCTATTGATTTTCGATTTCTGGTTTTACACTTAAACGCATGACAGCTAAACCTAGCTAACAACACGGCGACGGACTGACGACCAGTCTCGGATAGCGAATTCGTCAAGAAACCATCTCACGGTGTAAGTATACAGGTAAGGTTTGTTGAAAAGGGATGTTAGGCGTTAGTTCACATTTCAGCGAAAATAATATTATCAATATGACTGTTGGCTGTTATTCTCATATTAATGTTGCTAATGTTATGATAACTATTTACAAAAATAATGATTAATCATATTATCAAAAATACAAGTTAGTTGTGGTTATATTTTATACAAATACCTATATTTTTAATTTTAATTTATTTTTAATATTAAGGTATATATTTCGTTGTTTAGAAAGCTAATAAAACTGGTTTTATGACACAGACTTTTTGTTTTTAAGATGATTAATTAAAATACATTTAAAGTGTATTAATTACATATAATTATAAATTTTTATAATAAGGGCCACAGTATAATAATACTATATTATACAGGATGGCCCACAATGATTTGACAAATAAAATAACTTTTCTTCTAGTGAATATTTTTCAGTTTTTTTTTTTAAACAATTTATACTCATTTGCGCTATAGTATAGCTCTACATTTTTTATTGCACTTAACTATTTTACTTTTTTTAATTTTTTTAAAATTTTTTTTGTTACATTTTTTTTTTAAATTTCAATATAGCCATTTTGTTAAAAGATTTGGATAATTAATTTTTAAGTTACTAAAGGTTAAAGGGTAGGATGGGAGGTGGAGTGCGGTAGAGTAAGCGTTTAGAGCTATTTTTATCTGCACGCATTTCTCTACCGCACTCCATCTCCCATCCTACCCTTTAACCTTTAGTAACTTATCGGTGCTTACAGCGCAAATGAGTACAAATTATAAAAAAAAAAATCTTAAAAATATTCATTAAAACAAAAGTTATTTCATTTGTTATTGTGTATAAGACAAACTATCAAGACTGCGTTTTTGAAAAAAAAAATTATCTTATAGAATTTAATTTATCCAATCGCTATTGACTTTAATAGAGGTCTTAAAATTTAATACTTTTTCAAAAATAACAAAAGTTTTATGTTATGGACTAAGACTTTTTATGCATAAAGCAATTCAATTATTAGTTCTATAAAAACCATTGCACACATATATAAATATACTAAATAAATTTAATGTTTATCCAAAAGACATTAAGGTAGAAATGCATATAAGTTCCATAACAACTTAATTGTTTTTTCAACCTTCACTGATTTATAATATAGTATTTGAAAGGGCTAAAAAATGTTATTGATTCAAGTCGTTACATTGTTTATAAAGAACTTGGTGTATTCTGTTATAGCTGCAATGCCTGTATTTTCATTTTAGCACTTGCAATTATACATTTGTGGCTTGGGTCTAAAAGTGCCTGTGTCAATTTTGGGCATGTACGAGTTAGTCTGCTAAATGCAATAACCATCCTTTATATACTGTGTTGAAGATGATACTCTTTGAGGCCAAAAAATGAATTACTTATGAAGAGTTTATAGAAAAAAATCCATAGCGCTAAAAGAAAATAAAAACTTTAAAGCTCATTTGTCTCTGCCTGTTAGACCAAAGCCACAGAAATGTATTTTAAGTATTAGGGTAGATATGATAGGGGCTAATCTTCTGTTTTTTTCTAGTAGTTTGTCACCGTTATTACCAATAAGCAATATGGTAATTTTTAATCTCGGTATCGCCCATACTGAAAGGGAAACGCTTTCGCTTTGCTTCACTCCCAGCCTGACATCGTTAATTCATGAGAAAATTACAACTAAATATGGTAATATTTAGGCAATATGGTAATTAGGATAGACAAAATTATTATTTTTAATTGTTTTCTGTTCCTCTTATAATATTATGTTTTTGGGGTAAAACAATATTTCGCTATTTCTTTTAGATTTTTAGATGATGCGATCACTAGTTTTTCAAAAATATTAAATATTAATTTTAAGCACAATATGTTGTTTGCATAAAAAGTCATCAGTAGAATAAGAGGAATAAACTAGTATTTTTTTATTTATATAAAAATACAACTTTTAAACTAAATTAGACCATAGAGACACCCAACAAATATATACAGGGTGTAATGTAAAGTTCTACTGAGCTTCAAATGAGACATTCATGGATACAATAAGTGTTATGGGTACAATAAATAGTGTTCATTTTTAAAAAAATTTAAATAGAACCCTTATGTCATTAAAAAATTATCTAGCAAAAAAATGAATTCAGATTTGAAATCAGGAGAACAAATCTTGTTGAATTGATATGTAACATTATTTTTTGGTATCTGGCCACATATACGTCCACAGGGTGACCACCGAGTGGCCATTGAGTGACCGGCATGTGACTAAAATCAACATATAGCATGCGAAACATTATTTCATGTAAAACAATACTAAGGACAACACTGAATTGAGAATAAAATTCTAACCCAAAATGATATGTCACGTGCCATATGTTGATTTTAGTCACATGCCGGTCACTCAATGGCCACTCGGTGGTCACCCTGTGGACGTATATGTGGCCAGATACGATAAAAACCTTGTTACATATCAATTTAACAAGATTTTTTCTCCAGATTTCTCCAAATCTGAAATTATTTTTTTCGTTAGACCATTTTTTAATGAGATACGAGTTATAATTTAAATAATTTTAAAATTAAAAAAAAATTAATACCATTTATTATACCCATAAAGCATCCTGAATGTCTCATTTGAAGCTCGGTAGAACTTTACATTACACCCTGTAAATATATTTATTCTTTTTTAAACCCATAAAAAAAATATTTTAGGATAATATTAAGGGTTAGTTTATAAATATTTTCATAGTTTTACTTTCTAAGGCCTAAGCTAGTTCTAATTATTTACTTTAATTAGTTAAAAATAAAAAATAGTAATACTATTTTATACAATACCATCTGTTTAAATATAAAAATTTAATTTTAATTTATACGTAAAGAAAACTAAGACTAAAAAACCAAACATTTTTGAAAAACTGATGCTCGCATCCGCTAAAAATAATTTGAAAAATTTGAAAAAATTAGGAAAATTTTTTTTACTCCAGAAGACAAGTGGAACAAAAAAATATAAGAACAATTTTTCGTTCTTCTTTAATGACTACCACAGCTTACCAACAACAATAAACATATTTGTCAGATACCTGTTGGCTGTTGATACATTCACACATAGCAACCTGAAATTAAAATATGGTGCGAGAGTGATTTTTCCTTTTAGATTCGATGCGACAGCTGAGAAGGTATTAGTTTTGCCAATTCCATTGCTCTAACTGAAATCAGACGCAATAAATGAGAATTTGTGCGTTAACGTATATCTTTTTCATACATTTTTCGGGGAAGGAATTCATTTGCAAAAAAAAAAACTACCGTTGCCAATTTTCTCTCTCGGTTATACTGGTCCCCATCACGTCTTCTAGTATACACTGTATATTTTATAGTAAAAACGATTTGCCTTCAATTTTAAAAGTTAATAACTCTAAAAGTATTTAGTTAAAACGTGTCATCGGACAGCCAACAGTTACAGTTAAGCCTACTTTTTAAATAGCTATCTAAATAGCCATTGTATTATACACAACAAGTAAAGTTGGTTATAAAAATGTATTTTTAGCTTCGATGCGTAGCTGACAAAGTATTGTTTTTACAATAATGTGTGGACCCACATATCATCTAAAAAGCTGAACCAATTTATTCATGAAGCACCTCTAAGAAATCAAAATCATACCTGAAAGGTGTGTAACGATCATATTTCACTTGACCGTTACTTCGCGTTCCAAACCTAACCTAACCGCCCGTTCTAGCTCCTCGGGCGATATATTAAGTTAATAAGGGAGACTTTAAGGCCAATTAGACGTAGACAACGGCCTAGCCAACCGTTTTCCCGTGGGGATCCGTCTATTTTAGCTTTATCGACGGCCACTTTACCTAGTCTAGCCAGCTAGACAAGTAGGTCCGTTACAGT